>NC_057918.1:24702026-25002026 GCF_018873765.1 Telopea speciosissima | reverse complement strand
AGGGTAAGTTAAGGGGAATGTTAGAAATTTTCCCTTTGTCAAAATTATAATCACTCAAATTAATTTTAGGGTTTTTTTACAAATTATTTTGCAAATTTATTGTACTTTAGGTTTAAAAATTTCAATTTACCCAAAAAAAAAAATATTTTAAGATTTTTTATTTTCATATTCAAAGTTTCAAACATATATTTTTCTGAATTTTTAAGCATTTGTAGCAGTTTTTTACACAATTATTATACTCAAAAAATAAATTATTAATATATCATAAAAATTTGTTTTAATGTTTTTCTTTTCATATCCAAATATATGCTTTTTTTTTTATTAAAAAAATTTAATAATTCAACCCAAAAAAGTGCCGATTCAGGCCGATTCGGATTGGAATCGGGTCTTGCTGATTCCAAACCCAATTCTGGGTTTTAAACCTTGTCTGGAGCCAATGAGGAGGAATGGATAAGCCCACAGTTCAATTACTTCGCTATTCTACAACTCAGACACTAGCCCACAGATCAATTACTTTGCTATTTAGATATCTTCAATCCCCACCCATCTGTGTAAAGAATAAAATTACTGCTAAAACGATTGGATTCCATTCCTCAATATCCATAATGAGCATGATGGGTACCGTTATAAACGGCAGTCTATTTTCTAGTTTCTTACCAAGGGATGTTATTATTAACTTAGTCTTACTCATATTATAGGTATTTCTATTCAATCTAGAAAGTACAATCAGTTGGCTTCATGTGTGAGATATGGGACAAAAAAAGATCAGGTCAACAAAAGGGTTTCAATAATTATATTTGCAATGGCATGTACTGTCAGGTAGCCATTAATCCTGCTAGTCAACCATTTTACAGCCACATGAACTCCACAATTCCAGGAGGAATAGGACTTCAACTCAATCCTGGTTTCATTTAAGCACATAAATTAGCAAAAATAAGCAGATCTAATCTGTCAGATACTTAACTGGCAGTGAGTTACATGATCCTGGCAATGGAGTCTGTTAGTACAATTGATCAGCTCTTCACATTGTGGAAGCTTTAGCAAAACATGAAAATCTGGAAGACTCCTCCTGTAGTAGGACTTGTGGGTTTCCTTGTTCAACCTATATATGTGCAGAATAATTAAGAGTAAGGAAACATGACAGTCTAAGCAGCATCTCATAAATTTCGAGTGTTTTAGTACTTGACCAAGAAGAAATGGATTTAATTAGTACATCGTGCATTGTCCAAAATATCATAGTTGGGTTCATACCAGGAAACAGGAGGAAAGAATGTTTCTCAATTACTACTTTACTCATTATCTGTATGGTGAGAAACTGGGCGTAAGATTAAAAAAAAAAACCAGAAAGACAGATCCATCACTAGACTGGTTGAAAACTGAAGTTGCATTTCTAGTCAGGCTTTGCTTTGTTGTATTAAGGTTCCACAAATTTCCCTTTCTTGTTATGTATTAGTACTGCAAGGGTATTATTGTCAGACCCTGCCGTAGTAATTTTTTTTTTTTTTTGGGTAAACTGCTATAGTAATCAGTTTTAGTCTTTATTGTATAGTTTAATTAGTCTTCTACTACCTCAAGGACTGAACAGTATCCTTGTCCTTGCAGTATTGTACTTGTTAAACCTAATATAATGTGGTTGGGGGGCAGCGGCATGTATGTGTTAGAACTCGGAAGTATATGTTCCAAGGCTACTTGGGAGTTCATTCGCACCAGAGGTCCTTTGGTTCCCTGGAGGAAGATTGTTTGGTTCAAGCATCATATTCCCCGCCATGGTTTCACGGTCTGGAGTGTCTTCTCCAACTGCCTCCCAATGCAATCCTTCCTTCGCCACCAGCAGATCGCTGTCCCCTATGTGCTGTCTTTGTTGGAATGCAGTGGAAGATATAGAACATCTCTTCTTTGCTTGCCCTATTGCCTCCTCTATTTGGAAAGGTATTTTGGCCAATTGTTGGCCTAGAAGCCGAAGAATTCTGCCTTTTGCCAAGGAATGGATTTGGGTGGATATGTCTTTCTTTGGGAAATCCCTTTGTGATTCAAAAGGCAAGCTGGGTTTTTGTGCGGTCATCAACCATATTTGGATGGAGTGTAATCTCAGGAAATGGACCTCCAACTCTAGGACTCTCAGTCATTTTGTTCGAAATTAAAGCCAAGATCTCGGCTGCTCCCTTTTCTTGTATTGACTCCCAAAGGAACAAGCATATTGTTGTCTCTTGGGATCTCCCCCTCTCCTCTCTCCTGGCCTCCAGCTCATCTGTTTGAGGTCAGGCCTTTGTGTATTTATATTTTTTCTTCTTTCCCTTTTCGAGGGTTGTTGTAGTCCTCCTTCTCTTTGGTAATGAATTCATTTATTCACCCAAAAAAATAAATAGAATGGTGTAGAGAGACTTAAATTAGGGTAAGGCTTGGATGTTTAATTCATCCCAAGCACTTCTATATTTATAATCATAATGAAGAAATAAATGTTAGTACATAAGCAATGTGGGAATAACCACATATAAGAATAAACAAATAATAAAGGAAAAAAAGGTCCAGAATACCCCCATGGTATTCTGGCCATATATCTAACACTCCCCCTCAAGTTGGAGCATATATATCATGCATGCCCAACTTGACTAAGATAGGATGAAACAGCTTGCTACTCAGTCTCTTAGTGAACACATCAGCCAGTTGATCAGTAGACTTCACAAAGGGAACACAAATGAGGCCGGCTTCAAGCTTCTCCTTGATGAAATGTCGGTCAACCTCCACGTGTTTAGTACGATCATGCTGGACAGGGTTATGAGCAATGCTAATAGCGGCTTTATTGTCACAATAAAGCATCATAGGAAGATGGACAGCAACACCAATATCCTGCAATAATCCCCTAAGCCACAGAAGTTCATAAATTCCTTGTGCCATCGCACGAAACTTAGCTTCAACACTGGACCTTGCCACAACATTCTGCTTTTTGCTACGCCATGTGACAAGGTTCCCACCCACAAAGGAACAGTAGCCAGAGATAGATTTCCTGTCAGGAGAACCAGCCCAATCGGCATCAGTATAGGCTTCAATCTTAAGGTGACCAGTGGGAGATAGAAGGATTCCTTTTCCTGGAACAGACTTCAAATACCTCAAAATACGACGGATCGCATCCATATGAGAGGAATAGGGATCATGCATGAACTGGCTCACCAAACTTACAGCAACTGCTATGTCAGGTCGTGTGTGAGAAACGTAGATTAGTTTGCCTACTAACCGCTGATAAACACCCTTGTCAACAGGCTCACCCTCTTTCTCCCTAAGTTTTGTAGTAGCTTCCATAGGAGTATCTGAAGGATGACAGCCTAGCAGCCCTGTCTCAGTCAATAGATCAAGGACATATTTTCTTTGAGAAAGAAAGATGCCCTTTGAAGATCGAGCAACTTCTATCCCTAGAAAATATTTTAGAGGACCAAGATCTTTGACCTCAAACTCACGGCCAAGGAGGAGCTTCAAATCCCTGATAGCATCACCATCATTACCAGCGACCACAATATCATCCACATAGACTATTAGAAGAGTTACCTTGTTACCAACTCGTCTGATAAACAAAGTGTGATCAGCATTACTTTGCTTATAACCTGCTGAAATCATAGCCTTGTGAAATCTGCCAAACTAGGCCCTAAGTGACTGTTTCAGCCCATAAAGTGCAAGCTTCAGTCTACAGACCCAGCCCTTGGTCCTATCATCAGAGAAGCCTGGTGGAATGTCCATATATACCTCCTCCTCAAGCTCCCCATGGAGGAGGGCATTCTTTACATCTAACTGTTGAAGATCCCACCTAAGATTTACAGCACAAGATAATAGCACCCTGACAGTGTTAAGCTTTGCCACTGGTGCAAAGGTCTCTTGATAGTCAACTCCATAAGTTTGAGTGAACCCCTTTGCAACCAGACGTGCCTTATATCGATCCACAAAACCATCAGCCTTCTGTTTGACCACAAAGACCCATTTACATCCAACTGTTTTTTTCCCTGGAGGAAGAGTCACAAGCACCCATGTATTATTTTTATGTAGTGCTCTCATTTCTTCCAACATTGTTGCCTTTCACTTTCCATCTGTAGATGCTTCCTGCCAATTTCTAGGAATCGAAACAGAAGAAAGAGAGGATATAAAAGCACGAAAAGAAGGAGAAAGAGAACTATAAGAAATAACATGAGATATGGGATGTAAAGTACAAGTCCTAGTACCTTTGCGATGAGCCAAACAGGTGGCTCATTATCAATGGGAGTTATAGCAGCAAGCTTGTTATCAATGGGAGCCAAAGCATCGGGCTCGTGGTCATTGGGAAACAAGGGACGCACAAAGGGGGTGGTGAAATCTGAAACGGTGTGGAAAGGAAATTTTTTTTCATGGAATGTAACATCTCGGGAAACGGAAATCTGACCGGTTTGGAGATCATAGATTCGATACCCCTTTTGTGCAAAAGGATAACCAATGAACACCCCTGGGTTGGCACGTTTGTCAAATTTGTGTTGAGCAGAAGTATTCTGAGCAAAACATAGGCAACCAAAAACCCTCAAATGGGAAAAAGAAGGGTGTTTACCAAAAAGCATTTCATATGGTGTCTTCCCATTTAAAACAGAGGTGGCTAATCGGTTTATTAAATAGGTGGCTGTTAGGACGCATTCTCCCCAAAATTTGGTTGGTAAATTGGCCTGAACACGTAAAGCACGAGCCGCATTGAGAAGGTGGTGGTGCTTACGTTCCACCACTCCATTCTGTTGGGATGTGGAGACACAATTGAACTGATGTAACACTCCCAAGGACTGTAAATATTGAAAGGTGGGATGATTTAAAAATTCTGTCCCTTGGTCAGATCGAATCATTTTGATATGAAACCCCATTTGCTTTTCAACAATAGCAAAAAAGGATTGGATTAAATGAGGAACTTCAGCCTTTGTTTGCATAAGATATAACCATGTTGTCCTCGAATAATCATCTACTAATGTTAAAAAATAACGTGCCCCAATTAGGGAGGGTGTCCGATATGGTCCCCAAACATCAAGGTGTATCATATCAAAACAAGAATTTGTTGAAATTGAACTACAAGGGAAAGGTAAACGAGTTTGTTTTGCCATAGGGAAAATAGTACATGGACAATGTTTATGAAAAGAAATTTCAGAATCCAAAAGTTGCAAGGATGGTAAAATAGAAGAACCCGGATGACCAAGGCGACAATGCCAAAGGTCAAAAGAAGATCGGTCGGCTGCAGCAACTGAAGGCCGGGGAATATCCAAGAAATATAAATCTCCATGTCGTTTACCCGTCGCAAAAATCGTCTTCGAGCAAGGGTCCTGAAAAAACAAGATGAGGTGGAAAAAATTACTTCACAGCAAGTATTAGAAGTAAATTTCGAAATGGAAAACAAGTTGTAATGGAAGGTGGGAACATAGAGAACGTTCTCAAGAATTAAAGAGGAAAACAAATAAACATTACCAACATGGACCACTGGGGTTTGAGTGCCGTTAGGCAATGTGATGGGTAATGGAGCGGGTGGGGTGGAAATATATCGGCAAAAAAATTTAAATCTGAACAAATGTGGTCGGTCGCCCCGGTATCGATGATCCACGGGGATGAACCGAAAGATGAAGCTAGACAAAAATTACTTGCCATATTTGTGAGAGGGTGTGAATTACCAATAGAGAGTAAGGCCATAATCTGGTTGAGCTGATCAGCAGAAAAAACCGGACCCGTGGTGGAGCTGGTCGTTGCCGTAGAAGCTGCAGCAGTTAAGTGTGAGGGCATGGTGGTGGTAGATCCACGTTGGGTAGTGTGGCTGCGATTATTGGATGTATTCTTGGAGGAATTCCGTGGGTTTTTGCTGTCGGGAAACCCACGTTTCTTGAAACAACGAGCCTCAGAATGACCATCCTTTCCACAAAAATCACAATGATAGGAAGGTTTTGGTTGCTGATTATTACCCTTGTAGTTCCCTGCCGCCATGGCAGCATGATCAATGGTTGGAGCAGGGAGGGAATGAATCGAGCGTTGGCGCTCCTCTTGTAAAAGTAGGGAATAGGCCTTGGCAACTGAAGGCAATGGATCCATTAAGAGGATCTGGCTGCGAACAGCAGAGTAGGACTCAAGTAGGCCTTGTAAAAAATCCATCAATAAATCCGATTCATAATATCCATGAAGGGTGGTAGCACTGCCAGAAGTGCAGGTCGGCAAAGCCCGATAAGAGGAAAGTTCATCACATAGGCTTTTCAGTTTAGTGTAGTATGCAGAGACAGAATCAAGACCTTGAGTCAAGGTTGCAATGGAACGCCGGATTTCAAAAATCCTAGGAGCGTTCTTTTGAAAAAAGAGGGCGTGTAGTGTTCAGTTTTAGAGAGGAAGGAGAAGAAGGAAAAGAGAGGGAAAGAGAAGAGCACATACGGTTGTGTTTAATCTCTTCTATCTCAAACTAGAGACAAACTTCCTTATATTGAAAAAGAATAACTAATTACACAGGGGCCCCTGGCCTTATACAAATAATTAAGAAATATAAAATACATGTGGTTATATACAAGAATACCCTTAAACTCCTATTCTTAACACTCCCCTCAAGCTGGGTGGTATATGTCATACATACCCAGCTTGTTCAATAAACAATCAAAGTGATGAGTGCTAAGTCCTTTGGTGAAGATGTCGGCCACTTGTTCATTCGTCTTCACAAAAGGGGCACAGATGGTCTTTGACTCAATCTTTTCCTTGATAAAATGTCTATCAACCTCAACATGCTTGGTCCTATCATGTTGCACGGGTCAGGGGCAATACTTATGGCTGCCTTGTTGTCACAATATAAACTCATAGGTTTGATGTTTCAAATCCCAATTCCTCGAACAAGTCTCTTCACCACAAGACTTCACACACTCGTGAGCCATAGCTCTAAATTCTGCCTCAAGATTGACCTAGCCACCACAAAGTTGCTTCTTACTTCTCAAGTAACCAAATTCCCACCAACAAAAGTACAAGATCCCGAAGTGGATCTTCGATCGTAAATAGATCCAGCCAATTCGGCATCGAGTGTATGCTTCGATCCTCAGTGACCATTTCTAGAGAAGAGAAGACCTTTTCAGGGCATGACTTTAAGTATCTCGAGGATCCTATACACTGCATCAAGATGTCCCATTTTGGGTGCATGCATAAACCGACTTACCACGCCAACAAAGATAGGCTATGTCCGGTCGGGTAAAGGAAAGATAGATTAGCTTGCCTACTAATCTCTCGATATTTTTCAAAGCATCTACAAGGGGCTCACCACAATCTTCTCCTAGTTTGTGATTCTCGATCAATAGGAGAGAAGGTTGGTTTACACCCTAAGTACCCTGTCTCGTAAGTAGATCAAGGACAAACTTCCTCGACAAACACCGATCCCTTGCTTGGATCTTAAACTTCAATCCCAAAAATACTTCAATGGACCAAGATCTTTGATCTCAAACGCCGAGCCAAGTAAAGTTTAAGCTTTGTGATTTCCAGTTTGTTCCCGTGACCACAATGTCATCAACATATACAATAAGAGCTGTAATAGTGTTGCCCTTCCTTTGTATAAACAAAGTGTGATCAGCTTGACTTTGGATGTATCCATTCTGTAGAATAGCTTGCCTAAACCTCTCAAACCAAGCCTTAGGAGATTGTTTAAGGCCATAAAGCGCTTCCGAGACGACACACTTTTCCATTGCCACTAGGATGCTTGAACCCAGGGGGAGAGCGCATGTAGACTTCTTCTTCTAAGTCACCATGTAAGAAAGCATTCTTTACATCAAGCTGGTATAATGGCCAATCAAGGTTTGCAGCCATTGAGAGGAGTACCCGAATGGAGTTATGCTTGGCCACCGGAGCAAAGGTTTCTCGATAATCGCGCCATACACCTGGTATAGCCCTTAGCAACCGTCTTGCCTTATATCTCTCTACATACCATCGACTTGAACTCGACTGCGAATACCCATCTCGCATCCAACAGAACTCTCCCTTTGGGAGTTCAACAAGATCCCAAGTGTGGTTCTTCTCAAGGGCCACCATCTCGGTATTCATCGCTTCTCTCCATTTTGGATCAGCCATGGCCTCTACTACATTCTTAGGAATAGAGATGGAGGAGATAGCCACTGTGAAAGCAATACACAGGGAGAGAATCATAGGAGACAAACTTGGCAATGGGATTAGTACAAGCTCGAGTTCCTTCATGCGGTGAGCAATAGGAAGATCTAAGTCCGAGGGTGTAGGAGTAGAGGAAGGTATACCTGTCTCGGGATGAGGAGACGAAGGAGGATTTTGGCAGGTCTTACGTATAGGGAGCCATGAAGGAGGATTTCTCTTGTCCTTTGTGTACACAAGTAGCTCCCCCTTCTCTGCTCACCTCCGCACTCCTGAGACTCCCCTCAACAACAAGATCCTCGGACCTTTCTTTCCTCACAATTTGAAATGGGGAAATAGGGACGAGAGAGGGGAAGGAAATGATAGAAACTCAGGAGCCTCTTCAACCTCACTACTACGACACTCCCCTGAAGAGGTGACTGAAAATACGGGAGATGTTCAAAGAAAGAAACATCTTGAGAGAAGCCACCGACGGGTAGGGGGTGATAACATGTGTAGCCTTTAGAGGTAGAGGAATACCCAAGAAAGATGCACTTGAGGACTTAGGATCCAATTTAGTGTGGGCAGATTTGCTAAGATGGACATAGCAGATGCAACCAAAGACCCGTGGGGGAAGTGAAAAAGAAGAAGAAAGTAAGGGTAAGACCGCAAGAGGTACTTTGAAGTTCAAGACACTTGGAGGGCATATGATTGATAAGAAAGACTGCAGTGAGTAAGGCATCGGACCAAAAGGTTTTGGAACATGCATTGTAAACCAAAGAGACCGGGCTACTTCCGGCAGTGGCGGTTTTTCTTTCAAAGAACCCCATTTTGTTGAGGGGTATCAACACAAGCCACCTGGTGGATAATGCCACGGTCGAAAAAAAAAGGACTCCAAACCACCATACATATACTCTCCACCTTTATCGAACGGACAATCTGAATACGAGTTTGAAACTGAGTGTAAACCAACTCATAAAAGTTTTTAAATGCAACATAGACATCACTCTTTTGTTTCAAGAGATAAACCCAAGTAACTCGAGAGAAGTCATCAATAAAGGAGACAAAGTAGCGGAAGCCACGTAAAGAAGTAACAGGGAAGGGCCCCAAACATCGTATGAACAATGTGAAAAGGTGAAATAGATCTATTGCTAGAAGATGGATAAACTGCCTTACAACTTTTTGCAAAAAGACAAGGTTCACAATGAAAAACATGATTGACAGAAAAGAGGTAAATAAATGTGGCAACATTTTTCTCATAATGTAAAAGGAAGGATGTCCCAAACGCCGGTGCCAAAGCAAAATGTCCTCCCGTGTACGTCCGCCATGTTGCCCACACACATAAGATTGAGCTATCGTCACGTGGAAGCACAAGTGTCCGAACATATAATCCATCGAGTCTCACGTCCACGCCAATCACTCTCTTCGTCACCAAATCCCGAAAAAGACAATGGGTAGGAAAAAATGTGACAAAGCAGCCAAAGATTTAGTCAATCAAGCTAATGAAAAGAAGATTAGTGGCAAAGTTGGGAACATGAAAGACAGACTTCAAAGGGATAAGTGGAGTAACTTGGACATCTCCCTTACCCGAGATGGAAGAAAGGGAACCATCAAGCAATTTTACCTTATCTTTTCCGTAACAAACCGAGTAGGAGTTAAAAAGCCGAGACCTACCAAATGTGATCCGGCCCCCGAGTCAATTACCCAGGGTGTAGTGGCAGATGAAGTAGAGACCGTAGAGAGCGTGGAAGTAGTGGGTGCGGAGGGAGGATCCATCCAAGTGTGCTACAATCCGACGAAAAGCTGCTATGTCTTCTTTGGAGAGGGAGGATGAATCGACTCATGAACCCCAACACGGGCTTTAGGCCCATTCTTCTTCGGTCCTTTCTGTCCTCCGGATGCGAGGGGTGGTTTCCATGAAGATCCCAACAAAACTCCTTTTATGCCCGACTTGCCACAATAGTCACAGGAGAATCGGCCTCTACCCCCTTAGTGAAGGGAGGACGGTCCTCGTGGAGTGGATGAAACAAGAGCGAGCGCTCAACGGGGGAGTGGTCTCTATAGCACTTCTACGCGTCTCCTCACTCTCGTAAATAACACACACCTCCTCCAGGGAGGGAAGACTTGGTCGGCCAAGTATCCAGACCGTATGGGTTCAAACTCGTAGTTAAGACCTCCAAGAAGGAACAGGACCCTCTCCTTCTCAAATAACGATGTACTTTAGGCTCATCAACAGACACACTGAGATCTCTCAGAGTGATCATACTCCTCCCAAAGTCCCACAACAAGGCTATAGTACTCGAGAGATACTTTTGCACCCCGACGCAGCTAACAATCATTAAGAAGTTGATAAACCTTTGTAGAGTCCCCCACTCTATCAAAAATACGAGCAACACTATCCCAAATATCTTTGGCTGTCTCCTCGCTTCATAAACCTTCTTCCAATCTCCTCTTCATTGAAAAAATGAGCCAAGTCATCACAAGGAGTTCTCGGTTTCCCATTTAGAGTAACCCGGATCATCAATGGAAGGGGCCTTAAAGCTCCCGTGATATATATCCCAACTTCCCCTACTTCAAGGATAAGCTTCATCGACCGTGACCAATCCAAGTAATTGTTACTATCAAGCTTAACAATGGGGAGCCGAACATTTGGATTCTCATATGATGAGGGATTGGCAAGGCTGTCGTAATGTGGGAAGTTCAGATGTCTCAACAGCTTTTTTCACCCATCGTTGGGTTTTAAAACAAACACTGAGAGGAGCAATCAACAAGACTTCAAGCAAGAACAATAGATTCCCAAGTAACAAAAAGAAAAACAGAGGTAACCTAGACCACAAAGCTTGAAAAACTTGTAGAGCCTCACACAAAAACAGAAAACAGCAGCGGAGTAGAAAAGAAAAGTCTTCCTTACCAAGAAACGACAGCTGGGTAGTCCAAAACAGCTCCCAAACAAAGCTCTAGTGAAGAGCTATTGCCAATCCCACACTGGTCAAGCGGAAAACAGGCGTAACAGTCCTGGCCGAGATTCACTCCTCGTCCTCGGATGCTCCCAACCGGCTTCGAGATGACACAATGGGAAGAAAGGTAACCTCCAAACGAAGCTAGAGCACTTGGTTGCTCTCCATTTGGATGAGAACCGAGAGAGAAAACAGATCTGTGAAGAACCGCAGTTGGAGCTCAAACTCCAAGAACAACCAAGAGAGGAAACCACCTCTTGGTCCACTAAACACCCTTCTAACACCTTCAAACTCCAGGAAGAGTACGCCGATACCATGTTCAGTTTTAGAGAGGAAGGAGAAGAAGGAAAAGAGAGGGAAAGAGAAGAGCACATACGGTTGTGTTTAATCTCTTCTATCTCAAACTAGAGACAAACTTCCTTATATTGAAAAAGAATAACTAATTACACAGGGGCCCCTGGCCTTATACAAATAACAGAAGAAATATAAAATACATGTGGTTATATACAAGAATACCCTTAAACTCCTATTCTTAACATGTAGATCGAGCCAAGCATCTCGAGCAGAATCAATGTTAGATATATGGCCAGAATACAAGCCTCACAAAAAAAGTCATCCTTAGTATGTAGGGTGACCAAACTAGGAAATAAATGAGCTAAAATTCCTAAAGGGGGGTGACCTAACCGAGAGTGCCATTGGTAGAGTTCAGAAGAGACCAACGAGTTCTGATGCAGCGGAGATGGTAGTGGTGGTGGAGAGAAGCGACCGTCATCAAGCAGGTACAAGCCACCATGCACTTTATCCAATCCAATCGTCTTCCCAGAGTCCAGCTCCTGAAACACACAATGAGAAGGAAAAAAAGTGACTTTGCAGTTAAGATCACGAGTAATACTACTAATTGAAAGAAGGTTAGTAGTAAAATTAGGGATGTGCAAAACAGAAGACAAGGGAAGAGAAGAAGTGCAGTTGATGATTCCTTTTCCAGATATGGAAGAAAGGGAACCATCAGCCACTTTCACCTTATCTTTCCCAGAAGTGGGAGAATATCTGTGAAACAGACTAGAGGTACCGGTCATATGATCTGTAGCTCCAAAATCTATGATCCAAGGATGGGAAGCCACAGAAGCACAATGACCTCCAAATGGAATACCTGATCGGGCAAAGTGTGAACTTGAAGGAGCCGAAGAATTGGCAGTAGCTGATGTAGTAGAGGCAGCAACAACGGAAGACCTGAGCATACGTAGGAGAGCCTGTAGATCATCCTGGGATAGACCAGTGTCAGTAGCAGGGGCTGTAGTAACAGTCTCAGTCTGATGGGCCTTGGTTTTTGTCTTTATCTTTGTCTTGGCAGCCCTTTTAGCTTCAAAATCAGCCGGTTTCCCATGAAGTTTCCAACACTTCTCTTTGGTGTGATAAGGTTTGTGACAGTGCTCACAAACAACAGTCCCTGTAGTAGATTCACCAAGAGAAGCAGTGCCACTAGATGCAGGAGGGGCCAGGGCAGCAGCCTTGAGAGTTGATCTGTTAGTAATAGGAGGGTGCAACATGGCAGCCCTACGGTTCTCCTCAGAGGACACCAAGGCATAAGATTGTTCAAGTGTGGGAAAAGGAGTATGGCCCAACAATTGAACACGAATTTGATCATACTCCACATTCAAGCCAGCAAAGAAATCATAGACCTTGATCTTGTCCACATGCTTCTTATAGGAAGCAATGTCAGCAACTGTAGTAGGGTGAAAGTCAGAGAAGTGGTCCAATTGTTGCCACAGACTGCGTAGAGTAGCATAGTATTTCGAAATTGAAAGTTCTCCTTGAGTGATGTGAAGGACTTTCTTCCGAAGTTCATAGACTTGGGCATCATTGCCAAGCTGCCCGTAGGTTTCCTTGCAAGCAACCCAAATCTGAGAGGCAGTGTCCATAAGAAGAAAGTTATGCTGCAAATCCGAAGTCATAGAGCCTATCAGGTAGAACATGAGAACACCATTACTGGCAAGCCACCTTTCCTGAGCAGGTCCTTGTGTACTGGGCATAACACTAGTGCCATTAATATGGCTGGTGAGACCACGGCCAGCAATGGCAAAGGAGGCAGATCTGGACCATAGAAGGTAATTGGAGCCATCAAGCTTAATAGGATTGGGTGGAAAGCTGTGGTAGTTTGTCTTGCTGTGACCATCATTAGGTGGCTGATCCGAAGTAGCTGAAGAATCAATAGAATCACCCATATTGGCAGCAAATAAGCCCAATAATATCCTCAAGTGAAGACCTGTAATCAGTCTCCAAAAAATCAGAAACAGCAGCCAAGTAGAAACCCTATATCGATATTGTCAGGGTTTTGAAAAAAAAACCCTGTAATGCTGAAATCGATGAAGGGAATAAGGTGTCAAAAATCTGTAGAGAAGTGGCTGCAACTGAGGTCGAGGGACTCTCTATGATGGAAGAAACACCCTGCAAAAAATCAGAACCAAACGGCAGCAACAAGCAGCCCCACACCCAAAGTCGACAATTATCAGGGTTTTGAAAATTTTCAAAACCCTGAAGATGGAGATCGATTGGGAGTGGGGGTCTTCAATCAATGAGAAAAGGCTGGACAGATGCTTGAAAGGGTGCTGAAGAAGCTCCAATAAGTGAAAAACAGCCTGCAATAATGGTAGGGGCTGATCTCTAAAAAAAAACTTGAAGTCTTCAATACGGCAAGTGATGTCCAGCAGCTATCGAGCAGGTATTAATTCATGAGAAAAAAAAGGAAAAAGAGGTAGGGAGGGGCAGCAACTAGATCATACGACCACCTCTTGTAGTGCTGCCCTTATGGAAGAGGGAGAACCAAGGAGAAAAAAGGAGAAACAAAGAGAAAAAATGATGGAAGAGAAAAAGGAGGAAAAGAAATCGATGGGGGGGGGGGTGGTTCCTAATTCGAAGTCCGCTCTGATACCATGTAGAGACTCTTAAATTAGGGTAGGGCTTGGATGTTTAATTCATCCCAAGCACTTCTATATTTATAATCATAATGAAGAAATAAATATTAGTACATAAGCAATGTGGGACTAAACCACATATAAGAATAAACAAATAATAAAGGAAAAAAAGGTCTAGAATACCCCCACGGTATTCTGGCCGTATATCTAACAAATGGGAATAAGCACACATGTGCATGTTATGTTTTAAGGGGTCATTTATGCAATTTCTCTTTTATTCTAATGTGAGGTGAATATAGGGAAGAGGTATCGAACTACCTCTACCAACTTTTGCCATCGTAACTTCACCTTTTCCTCTTATTCGTCTTCTTCCTTCCTTATCCCATTTTGATCTGATGCTCTTCTTGCTGCCACCTTCTTGATTAAATGTATGTCTTTCTCTATTCTTGGCTTTAAATCCCCTTTGGCTCCGTTTGGTTGCAAGGGGAATGAAAGGGAAGGGAAGGGAAAATTTTCAAATTTTCAAACCTAAAAAAGAAACTTTTGTAATCATTACCCCATGTAATTGTATAAACTACTTATATTTCTTACCATATTTAGTAATGATACATTTTACATGTAATATTTATTTTACATTTTAAACCAAAGGTAAATGGATGCAAAGTAAAGTGAAATTTAATAACCAAATATGGAATGATTTGAAGTTAGTGATATTGTCACATGGGGTAATGATTACAAAAATTTATTTTTCAAGTATGAAAATTCCACTTCCCTTCCCTTTAATTCCCCTTGCAACCAAATGGAGCCTTTGGAAATCTTGTCTCCCATTTCATCTGTTTTTTCCCTCACACCCAAAGTGGTTGGCTGTGCACACGATGTTCATATTAACAAATCTACACGTACTAAGCTTGATCCGAAGGCTCTCAAAGGTGTCTTTCTTGACTACTCTCCTGCCACAAAAGTCTACAAATGTTATCATCCCTCTTCACGGAAGAGGCTTGTCTCCAATGATGTTACCTTCTATGAGTTAGTTCCTTTTTTCTCTCCCTCCAGACTACTCTTTAAGAGGAGAGTGTGTGTGACAGTGAAGAGGTAGTTGACCATAACCCGTTGCCTATTCTCCCCTTTCTCTAAGATGTTGGGAAACCTAGGGATGTGGATTTTGATGATGTGCCCACATCAAAACTAGGGGAAGATGGTATAGAAGGGGAACCTAGCATTGAGGGAGGTGATAAGTAGAAGGAGGTACTGGGATACAAAAGAAGAGAAAGGAAGACCTGCCAACAGTCCTCTTCAGATCCACTTCCTCTGCCTCCCATTTTTGAATTAGTTAACACTCCTTATCTTCCTTTTGAGTTAGATCTCCCCATGGCTGTTCGGAAAGGAACAAGAGCTTATACTAATCCTATAGCCAAGTTTGTTTCCTATGATGCAATCTCTTCTACAGGTTTGGCTTATTCGTTTGCCCTTTCCTAAACCCATATTCCCAAGACTGTCAACGAGGCCATGACTAGTCCTAGTTGGAAGGAACCTATGAGTGAGGAGATGAGGGCTCTTGAGAAGAACTGTAACTGGGATCTTGTTGACCTTCAAGAAGGAAGGGTGCCCATAGGTTGCAGATGGGTCTACTCAATCAAATACCAATCTGATGGCATGAAACCATTAAAAGATATAAGTCTAGGTTGGTAGCCAAAGGATATAGTCAAGTGTATGAAATTGACTATCAAGAGACATTTGCTCCAGTGGCTAAGCATAACTCAATAAGAGTTTCTTTTATCAATGGCTTCCAACCGGGACTGGGTAGTGTATCAATTGGATGTGAAGAATGCATTTCTCCATAGGGACTTGGTAGAAGAAGTGTATATGCAAATCCCTCCAGGTCACTAGTTTTCCATAGCTGAAGGTAAAGTGTGCCGCTTTAAGAAAGCCCTCTACGGTCTTAAACAACATCTAAAGGCTTGGTTTGAGAGGTTTAGATAAGCTATTTTGAAGAATGGATACACCCAAAGTTAAGCTAGCCATACATTGTTCATCTGTCAAGGTAGTGGTACTATTACAGCCTTAATTGTCTGTGTGGATGATATTATAGTAACTGGGAACGACCGAGAGGAAATAAAGAGACTTAAAGTCCTATTTAGCTCAACAGTTTGAGATTAAAGACCTTGTTCCCTTGTAATACTTTTGGAATTGAAGTGTCAAGGTCAAGAAGGGCTTAAACATCTGTCAGAGAAAGTTTGTGTAGGACCTTCTGAAAGAGACTTGAATGTTGGATCTAGGTGACGACGGTGGACATCCTCTAGTTGATGCAGGGAAGTATTAGAGATTGGTGGCGAAGTTGATCTCTCTCTCCCTTACATGTCAAGATATTGCTTATGCTGTTGGGGTAGTAAGTCACAGTTCATGCATATGCCTAAGAGTGGGCATTTAGATGTTGTGTATCATATTCTTAGGTACTTGAAGTCCAATCTAGGAAAATGACTACTGTTCTCTAGATATGACCATATGAAAATTGAGGGATACACTGATGTTGATTAGGCAAGCTCTATTATAGATAGAAGGTCTACATCAGGTACTGCACCTTTATACGTGGGAACCTGGTTACCTGCAGAAGTAAGAAACAATTTGTGGTGCTTAGATCAAGTGCAGAGGCAGAGTTTGAGTCATGACACATGGAGTATATGACCTCCAATGGTTGAAGAGACTTGTTCAAGAATTAAGAGTGAAGGCTCCATACTGTTGTACTGTGACAACGAGGCTGCCATTAGCATAACCCAATCCTATTCAACATGATCGTACAAAACATGTTGAAGTTGATCGACACTTCATCAAGGAGAAAATTCACTCCGATTACATTTGCATTCCCTTTGTGAAGACATGGAATCAGTTTGTTGATGTGTTCACAAGGGACTAAACTCACTACAGTTCTATACCCTCTTGAGCAAGCTGGGCATGTATGACATTTATTCTTCAGCTTAATGGGGAGTATTAGAAGTATATGTTGTGAGGGTAGAATAGTAAATAGAATAAGAATAAGCACATATGTGCATGTTATGTTGTAGGGGGCATTTATGTAATTTCTCTTTTTTTCTAATGTAAAGTGAATATAGCTGAGGCATCGAACTACCTCTCCCAACTTTTTCCATCATAACTTCATCTTCTCCTCTTCTTCTTCTTCCTTCCTTCTCCCTTCTCTACTTGTCTTCCTTAGCTGTTGCACCATTCTATCAGTGCGAACTATATTTGTTGGATTGTATAGGCCAGAATACCGTGGGGGGGGGGTATTATGGACATTTTTTCCTTTTTTATTATGTTTCTATTATGTATACAGCCATGTCGGCTATGTTAGGGGCAATTTTGTCCTTGTATTATTTGACTCTTTATTATAAATACATAGCTTGGGGTCTGCCTTAGACTATCCAAGCATTAGCCTTTCCTAATTCTAATCTCTCAACATGGTATCAGAGCAGGTTTGAATTAGGGATTTTCCTTCCATTCTCGATTTCCCCTTTCTCCCTTTCACTCTCGATCTCTTCTTCCCACCCCCCTCTTCTGTTTTGATCTTCTCTTTCCATCCTTCTCCCATTAGGGCAGCACTGATGAGCTGATCGACATATCCAGTTCTGCCCTCCTTTACCTCATCCTATGATAAGGTTTTTTTGATCGATAGGGACAAGTTCCAACTCCAGTTGCTGCCTGCGATATTTGATGCTTCAGTTTTTTTTTGGATTGCTTCCACTCCTTTCCAAGGAACCAATCTACCTCATTGAAGACTCAAGAACGGCGGCAGTATTTACTTCTCTGGATCAATTCCTTCTCCAATAGATTTGAAGACCTCCTAGCTCGATTTCTTTTCACCAAATCAGGGCTTTCTCAAAACCCTGACAAATATCAATCTAGGAGTTTCAGGTTCCCATTGAGGCTGTTCTTTGAAGGAGTACTTTAGTCCTATTAGAAGCATACTCGATCCAAGTTTCACCTCTTTCTGGTGGTTTTTTGTCTGCAATCTGCCCTCCATCGATTTCACCAAAAATCAGGATTTTTTTCAAAACCCTGAAAAAGTCGATCTCAAGGATTTCTTTGTCAGTTGCTGCTGCTTTTTGGAGATAACTCTTCCTATAGTTAAAGAGGTCTCCCCTCCAATTTTCAGCCATTATCTTGGAGTTTTTATTGGGTTTCTCATCACCACAACTCCTCTTTGCGATTTGGTTTTTCCTGCTGCATAATGGGTGACTCTAATGTCTCTATTGGCACTTTTACTGCTGATCTGTATAGTAGGAATGAACCCCGTGATCTTCTTCCTAATCCTATCAAGCTGGATGGGAGCAATTACCTGATGTGGTCTCGCTCTGCCTACTTTGCCATTGGTGGCCGTGGGCTTACTGACCATATTGATGGCACTACTGTTATGCCAACTGAAGCTGGCCCTTCTCTGATCAGGTGGATCTCCAATAATGGTATTCTCATATCTTATCTGATTAGCTCCATGCAATCAGACCTTGTGGATGGATTTCTTCTTCTTGATAATGCTGCCCAGATGGTTTGCCTGCAAGGAAACATATGGATAGCTTGGCAATGATGCACAGGTTTATGAACTTCGGAAGAAAGTCCTTCATACCACTCAGGGGGAATTGACTGTCTCCAAGTACTATGCTACTCTTCGCAGTCTTTGGCAAATTGGACCACTTCTCTGATTTCCACCCTACTACAGCTGCTGACATTGCTTCCTATAAGAAGCATGTGGACAAGATCAGGGTGTATGATTTTTTGGCTGGTTTAAATGTAGAGTATGACCAGATTCGTGTTCAAGTGTTGGGCCATAAGCCTTTTCCCATACTTGAACAATCCTATGCCTTGGTGTCCTCTGACGAAAACTGTAGGGCTGTTATGCTGCACCCACCTATTACTGACAGATCAACCCTCAAGGCTGCTGCCTCGGCTACTCTTGCACCTGTTGGCACTGCTTCTCTTGATGATTCTACTACAGGGACCGTTGTTTGTGAGCACTGTCACAAACCCTACCACGCCAAAGAGAAGTGCTGGAAACTTCATTGGAAACCAGTTGAGTTTGAAGCCAAAAGGGCTGCTAAGACAAAGACTAAGCCAAAGAACAAGGCTCATCACACTGAGACTGTTACTACAGCCCTTGCTACTGACACTGGTCTATCCGAGGATGATCTACAGGCAATCCTACGTGTGCTAAGGTCTTCCGCTGCTGCTGCCTTTACTACATCAGCTACTGCCAACTCTTCTGCTCCTTCAGGTTCAAACTTTGCCCGGTCAGATATTCCATTTGGTGGTCACTGTGCTTCTATAGCTTCCCATTCTTGGATTATAGATTCTGGAGCTACAGATCACATGACCGGTTCCTCTAACCTATTCTATAGATATTCTCCCACGTCTGGGAAAGATAAGGTCAAAGTAGTTGATGGTTCCCTTTCATTCATATCTAGAAAAGGAATCATCAACTGCACTTGCTCCCTTCCTTTGTCTTCTATTGTGCACATTCCTAATTTTACTACTAATCTTCTTTCTATTAGTAGTATTACTCGTGATCTTAACTGTAAAGTAACCTTTTTTTCCTTCCCATTGTGTTTTTCAAGATATGGCGTTTGGGAAGACAATTGGATTGGGTAAAGTGCACAGTAGACTGTACCTGCTTGATGATGGTTGTCTCTCTCCACCAACATTACCTTCTCCACTACACCAGAACTCCTTGGTCTCTTTTGAACTTTACCAATGGCACTCTAGATTAGGTCACCCTCCATTAGGAATTTTAGCACATGTATTTCCTACTTTGGTTACCAAATGTAATAAGGAGGATTTTTTTTGTGAGGCTTGTGTTCTGCCAAACAGACACGTTCAACTTATTCTCTATCAAATAAAAGGAGTTCTTCTTGTTTTTAGTTGGTGCATTCTGATGTTTGGGACTTTGGGGACCTAGTCGTAAAACTTCTCTTTCTGGCCACCGTTGGTTTGTCTCCTTTATTAACTATCATTCTAGGAACACATGGGTCTATCTTATGCACACAAAAAATCAGGTTTTTTCATGTTTTCAGCATTTTCATAAAATGATCCAAACTCAGTTCCAGGCTACTCTCAAAATTTTGCGAAGTGACAATGGGACCGAGTATACAGAGCATGGTTTGAGGTATCGGATCGGATCGGCTGATTTTGGCCAGATCGGATCGGTATCGGCCGAGACCGATCCCGATACCAATCCGATCCAGCTATACAGACAAGGGTAAAAATGTAAAAAATTAGCTTTTTTATAAGAAAACAGGGACAAAAGTGTCATATTTGCCCGAGTTTGGGCGATCTCGATCCGTATCGGCCGATCCGATCCCGATCCGATCCGATCCAACTGATACTGAGATTACGAACCATGGTACGGAGTCTCAATTTCAAAAATACTTTGCTGATCATGGGATTGATACCCCAGCCTAAAATGATGTGCCTGAAAGAAAGAACCGCCACTTGTTGGAAGTGGCCAGAGCATTGATGTTTGCTCGGCATGTTCCCTCCCAATATTGGGGGGTCCTAACTGCAGCTTATCTCATTAATCGATTACCTTCCCGAGTTCTTGATTGCTGTAGCTCGGCTGAAGTTTTACTTGGGAATTCCTCCTTTGTGGTTACTCCCAAAGTGTTTGGCTGTGTATGTTATGCTAGGGATACCAAATCTCCTGGCAAACTTGAACCTCGTGGGTTACGGTGCATATTTTTGGGTTATTCTCCTACCTAGAATGGTTATAAGTGTTACCATCCTCCTTCCCATCGTACTATGGTTAGTATGGATGTCATTTTTCATGAAAACATTTCATATTATTCTTCCCCACCTCTTCAGGGGGAGAGTTCTAGTGAAGATGTGGTTCCTTCTCTTGAGATTCCCCTTCTTCTATCTCGTATGGGTGCTACCCAGCCTCCTTTGACTGCTGCCCCTTCTCCCAAAGGTAATCCTTTACAGGGGGAGATCATGGAAACAAATGGTGGTAATTTCCTATTCTGGGGAGCTGACTCCAGTACAGAGAACCATTAGTAAATATCAGAAGGCCATTGACGACTCCACCATTCTCACTTATAAAAAGAGATGTTCCAGCAAAAGGCAGCCTTAATCCACTGTGTCACCAATACCTATCCAGTTGTTGACTCAGGATCCAGATTCTTCTTCTCCTGGTGAGCCTTCCTCTTCCGACCTACCTATTGCTCATCGCAAAGGTACTAGGACTTGCACTCAGCATCCAATTTCTCGTTTTGTTTCTTATAGTTCTCTTTCTCCTTTTCGTGCATTTGTGTCATCTCTTTTTTCTGTTTCCATTCCTAAAAATTGGCAGGAAGCATCTACAGATGGAAAGTGGAAGACAACAATGTTGGAAGAAATGAGAGCATTGAACAAAAATAATACGTGGGATCTTGTGGCTCTTCCTCCAGGAAAAAAACCAGTGGGATGTAAATGGGTATTTGTGGTCAAACAGAAGGCAGGTGGAACAGTGAATTGATACAAGGCCCGTCTGGTTGCGAAGGGATTTACTCAGACATATGGAGTTGACTACTAGGAGACCTTTGCACCAATAAGAAAGCTCAACACTGTAAGAGTGTTGTTATCTTGTGTTGTGAATCTTGGATGGGATCTTCAATAGTTGGATGTGAAGAAGGCCTTCCTTCATAGAGAACTGGAGGAAGAGGTATATATGGACATTCCTCTAGGCTTCTCAGGTAATACCACCAAGGGCAAGGTGTGTAAATTGAAGCGTGATCTCTATGGGTTGAAGCAGTCACCTGGAGCTTGGTTCGACAGGTTTCACAAGCTATGATTTCTGTGGGATATAAGCAAAGCAATGTTGATCACACCTTGTTCATCAAACAAGTTTGTGAAAAGGTAATTATCCTCATAGTTTATGTTGATGACATTGTAGTAACCGGAAATGATGATGATGAGATCAACAAACTGAAGCTTTTCCTTGGCTGTGAGTTTGAAATAAAGGATCTAGGACCTCTACAGTATTTCTAGGGATAGAGGTTGCCCGGTCTTCAAAGGGCATCTTTATTTCTCAAAGAAAATATATCCTAGATCTATTGTTTGAGACTGGACTGTTGGATGTCACCCTTCAGATACTCCTATGGAGGCTTTTACAAAACTCAAGGAGAAAGAAGGTGAACCTGTTAACAAAGGTCGTTATCAGCGGTTGGTGGGAAAACTAATCTACCTCTCTCATACACGACTAGACATTACCATTGCAGTGAGTTTGGTAAGCCAGTTTATGCATGATCCTTATTCCTCTCATATTGAGGCAGTTCTTCGCATCTTGCGAAATTTGAAGTCTGCTCCAAGAAAAGGAATACTTTTATCTCCTAATGGTCATCTGAAGGTTGAGGCTTACACAGATGCCGATTGGGCTGGCTCTACCGACAGGAAGTCCATTTCTGGCTATTGTTCTTTTGTGGGTGGAAACCTTGTCACATGGCGTAGCAAGAAGCAGAATATTGTGGCAAGGTCTAGTGCTGAAGCAGAGTTCCGTGCGATGGCACAAGGAATCTGTGAACTTTTGTGGCTTAGAGGATTGTTGCAGGATATTGGTGTTGCTGTCCATCTTACAATGAAGCTATATTGTGATAATAAAGCTGCCATTAGCATTGCTTATAACCCTGTCCAACATGATTGCACTAAGCATGTGGAGGTTGATCGACATTTCATCAAGGAGAAGCTTGAAGCCGGATTCATCTGTGTTCCCTTTGTGAAGTCTGTTGATCAGTTGGCCGATGTATTCACTAAGGGATTGAGTGGTAAGGTGTTTCATCCTATTTTAGTCAAGTTGGGCATGCATGGCATATATGTACCAACTTGAGGGGGAGTGTTGGATTGTATGGGCCAGAATACCGTGGGGGTATTCTGGACATTTTCTCCTTTTTTATTATGTTTCTATTATGTATACAGCCATGTCGGCTATGTTAGGGGCAATTTTGTCCTTTTATTATTTGACTCTTTATTATAAATACATAGCTTGGGGTCTGCCTTAAACTATCCAAGCATTAGCCTTTCCTAGTTCTAATTCTAATCTCTCAACAGTATTTCTTGCCGCAGTCTCTTCTCTCTTTTCTTCCTCACCTCTTCTTCTCTCTTCTCCTACATTTTTAGTTCTGGTCTTCTGTTATCTCGCCATCTAGGGTGCAATACTCCACCGCTTTACCTAGCAGCACAATGTTTGTATTGCTCTCCCACAACCCCGTTTTCACTGTTTAGGTTGTCCCATTTCGCTCGCCGCTACTACGGGAATCGCTTTTGCTTTCTTTTCCTCTGGTTACTAAGATGTTTCAGTTCGCTAGGTTCTGATATTGTTTCATGGTATCAGAGCAAGTTTAATCAGTGTTTGCAATCTTCTCCACCTCTATTCTGAGAGATTCCATTTAGAATTATCTCTAGCAGTGTGTAGACACTTTTTGCTGCAACATTTTATTATGAAGATCTAGTTTACATCAATGAAAAACTATTCTTCTGTTATTCTATCTACATGAAGAATACTACCTACTTCTGGATTTCCATGGAGTTAATCATCTACTGAAACTGATCTTTATCAACATAAGAGCTAGTGGCACCCTATTTCTTTTTTTTTTTTTTATAATACTTTTGGTAGAATTAAGATTTTCCCTTATCATGCATCGAGCCACTAGATCGTCCTAATATTTAAGGGCTTTGTCCTCATCTACTCATCCCATTCCTAAAACTCATCATGAACCTTTATCTCATCTTAGGTGGAAAGTAACTATGAAAACGGAAATGGTTGCCTTAATTTCTCACCAGACATGGACCTTAGTGGATTTATCCCCAAGCAAGAACCTTGTGCGGTGTCATTGGGTGTACACCATTAAATACAATCTAAATGGCTTAGTTGAATGACTTAAGGTCTGTTTGGTTGCAAAGTTTATACTTAAACCTATGGTGTAGATTACTTCGAGGCCTTCTCTCCTGTTGCTCATCTTAATTCAATTTGTGTACTTATTTCCTTAGCTATTAATTTAAACTGGCCTTTACATCAGTTGGATATAAGAATGCTTTTTTATATGGTGATCTACATGAGGAAGTATATATGGAGCAACCTCCAGGGTATGTTGCTCAGGGGGAAGAATGCTAACAGAGTTTGTAAGTTACACAAGGCAATTTATGGTTTAAAACAGTCACTTAGATCTTGTTGAACGATTCAAGGCCCATTTGGTTGCGAAGTTTATACTTAAACCTATGGTGTAGATTACTTCGAGGCTTTCTCTCCTGTTGCTCATCTTAATTCGATTTGTCTACTTATTTCCTTAGCTATGAATTGAAATTGGCCTTTACATCAGTTGGATATAAGAATGCTTTTTTATATGGTGATCTACATGAGGAGGTATATATGGAGCAACCTCCAGTGTTTGTTGCTCAGGGGGAAGAATGCTAACAGAGTTTGTAAGTTACACAAGGCAATTTATGGTTTAAAACAGTCACTTAGATCCTGTTTGCTTTACTTGATGGGGATTCTCATAGTATTATTCTAATCATCCCATATTTGTTCGTCACTATGATTCTAGGGTGCTGTTGTGGTTGTGTATGTCGATATATTATCATATCTGGAGATGATACATCTGAGATTATAGAGGTGAAATCTAGAATTTTCAGATGAAAGACTTGGATGCCCTCTGGTACTTTCTTGATAATAGTAAGAAATGGGTTAGTTTGTCACAGAGAAATATGTGTTAGACCTCTTGTCTGAAACTGGTATGCTTGCTTCTAAATTAGTTGATACTCTTATAGATTCACACCAGAAGTTTTGGACAAATGATGGCGAGGAATTTGATGCCAAGCATTGGTACAAGAGATTTGTAAAGTAACTTATTTACCTGACTGTTACTAAATCCGACATATCTTTTGTTGTTGGAGTTATTAGTCAGTTTATAGAATCACCTAAGAAGACTCATTGGGAGGTAGCATGCTGAATCTTAAGGTATCTGAAGGGGGCTCTAGTAATGGAGCTTATTTACCAACCTTATCAGCGTATTGATTTGGTTGGATATTCTGATGCAGACTGGGATGGCTGGTGCTGATGATGATAGAAGATCTACCACAGGTTATTGTACGTTCATTGGTAGCAATCTTGTCACATGGAGAAGCAAATGATTGTGGCTAGATCTAGTGCTGAAGCTGAGTATAGGACTATGGCTTATATTTAATCGAGTTGATGTGGCTGAAATCATTGCTTCAAGAGTTGGGGTTTTGAGTTTCTAAATTCATGAAGATATTCTGTGATAATCAAGCTGCTATCTAGATTGCCAATAACCCGGTGTTTCATGAAAGGACCGAACACATTTTAAGTTGATTGTCACTTTGTGAGGAATGTGGTTATGAGGAAGTTGATTGATACTCCTTTTGTTTCTTCAGTAGATCAGTTGGGTGATATGTTTACGAAGCCTCTGTTTAGTCCTGCTTTCCGGAACGGCTGTTTCAGGCTGGGCATGGGTGATTTATAAGCTCCAGCTTGAGGGGGAGTGTTAACTTATGTATATTGTACTGCAGGGGTATTATTGTCAGACCCTGCATTAGTAATTAGTTTTAATTGTTTTTTAGTCTTTATTGTTTAGTCTAATTAGTCTTTATTGTTTAGGACTGAAGGGTATCCTTGTCCTTGCAGTGTTGTACTTGTTCATCCTAATATAATGTGGTGAGAGGGACTGCCACATGTATGGACTGTTACTCTTTCTTGCGGCAGTCTCGTCTCCTCTTTCTTCTCTTCTCCTACATTGTTAGTTCTGGTTTTCTATTTCTGATATTGTTTCAAATCTTATTATGAAAATATTAAATCAAAGCCAATGGCCAATTCCTTCTGTTTGATTCTAAGGGTCTTTAACTCTTACTGCTGATTAGAGCCATTTCTGTCTTTATATACTTTTTTCATTATTTTTAAGCCGGAGCTAACCAATCAAGAGTAGAAGACAATTCCAAAAGCTAAACAGGCAGTTCTTTCCCTCCAATCAGGAGATGCATAAGGTCTACATGATTTCTCATGGTGTGCATTATGATGTTCCTAGGTTTTATGTTTCATGTAGCTGCATGGCATTTAGCAAGGTTCTTTAGGATAAGTTAAAGCTAGAGGTGTTATATGCAGTTCTCAATGTGTTTTCTCCAATCACATCTCCAATTAGAGTAGTGCAATAAAAATTAAAAACTAAACAAAATATATGCAGAAATGTGATGAAGGATCACAACTTCACAAGTGGAGATGCATGTACACATAGGGCCCCTCTTTTTTTTGTTTTGAACTATGCTAAATTAAAAGCCTAGTATCATTGTATGCTAAATACCCTCTAAAAAACTAAATCAATAATTTACCGAAATCAAATAAGGTACCAAGTAGGACATCCCAAGAATGGTCTGCAACAATTCTCCAGTCCCACAGTTTCAGATCTCCAATTCAGAAATTTTCACTTAGATGATTTTCAACTGTAACCATGGGAAAAGGGATGCTGCACATCAGGCAGGCCAAGGTAAGATCATGCATAGCAAATTTATAGATTGGTCTTCATATTAGGCTAATGTTGGCCCAAAACTAAGTAATTCTGTGTGGTCATTACTCAGTTGCTTTGGTCTGCTTAACCTCATTTCCAGTGAAATCCTAAAGTACAAACTCATCCTGTTATATATCAGGCCCCTTTCTTAGTCCCAAAACCTAACACAAGACAGGTTGTGCCAGGCTCATAGTGCCTGCTGACCTGAGTGGACCCATACATGTGATACCTCAAACCATTGGATGATTAATTAAAAGAAAAGGTTGTGAAGAGTAAGAGATTTAAGGTCAAGAAATGAATGGTCATACTCATCCAACAGGGCCAATTACTTTCTGTTGTACTTTATATTGGAGAGAATCAAAGATCGATCTGTCCCAGGCTCCCAGCAACTGTTTACCTAGAGCCTAACCACACATATCCTTAGATCCTCCTAACTGTAGATGTATTCTAATACTGTCTGCATCTCTGGTATGAGGAAAAAATAAATTTGTTAAGCTTACCAGGATTCCTTGGTCAAGAACAAGGATATTGTTCATGTTTAGGACTGTGGAAATGCGGTGTGCAATAGTGATCACTGTCATGCCTTTACATTCGCTAGAAATGGCACTCTGTAGAACTGATGCTGTTTGAGTGTCAACACTGGCAGTGCATTCATCCAAACACAGCACCTGCAAAATTTTAATATGGCAATCTGTAGCATCAATACTGGAAAATCTGTAGTTTTGTTAGCCTAACTTTTCATGTTGCTCAAGCTATAGTTGGTCTTGAGCATCATTTTGTATATCTGTTTCATGTGAGTATATAATGAATGGCATAGCTACTTCATTACACCAAATAACAGGAACATAATAATATATGCTATTTTACTTTACAAGGTGGTGTCGGTTTTGTTACAACCACTAGTCCCAAAAGCTCGAGCTGTTAAGTAAGGGGCTACAATAATGCATATCAAAACACAACACCTCTCCACATCTGCAGGCCCACACACACACGACTCTGCTTGTGACACTATCATGTGGCACCGAGGGGCACAAGGCTCTTTAACTATTGTTGTAGCGCACCATATGTATTCGATGCCCCCTTATCCATATCTAGCTAATGACTATGGTACACAACTTTCGTTGTTCACACATCACATGTGGATCGGTGGATTTCTCATAGTTGGTGCTGCCGCGCATGCAGCCATTTTTATGGTAAGAGACTATGATTCGACTACCCGATACAATGATCTATTAGATCGTGTCCTTAGGCATCGTGATGCAATCATATCACATCTCAACTGGGCATGTATATTTCTAGGCTTTCACAGTTTTGGTTTGTATATTCATCATGATACCATGAGCGCTTAAGGGTGTCCCCAAGATATGTTTTCAGAAAGCACTATACAATTACAACCTGTCTTTGCTCAATGGATACAAAACACCCATGCTTTAGCACCTGGTGCAACAGCCCCTGGTGCAACAACAAGCACCAGCTTGACTTGGGGGTTGGTGGTGATTTAGTAGCAGTAGGCGGCAAAGTCGCTTTGTTACCTATTCCATTAGGAACTGCAGATTTTTTGGTACATCATATTCATGCATTTACAATCCATGTGACGGTATTTATAGCATAGGGGCACAACAACACACAACATAAACCCTTCATACAAAACAGCAATTGAACACCCGAACCCCTGGTTCTGATACCATGTTACAACCGCTTATCCCAAAAGCTCGAGCTGTTAAGGGCTACAACAATGTATATCAACACACAACAATAGGTTTCTTTCATATCCTTAACATAGTTTAAATTCCATGCGAAGAATAATTTCTATCTGCTGCCAAGAAATATAATAGAGAACTAGAATCCAATAGTAACACAAATCTGTAAATAAATTACCAAGGAAAAAGAATAATCAAATGACATAAAAAATCTAGAATGTAATTTCTTAAAGAAGCTGTATGATTAATATGACCTAGCTGGTATCCCCTTTTCTTAATGAAAAATCTAAAATAATCTCAAATTAGTTTATAATTAGTTATACTCATTTTGGAAAATTGGTGACAGATTTTTCCCTCTGCTAATAAGTATATGATCTTTGAAGTTTCAAAGACAAGGCTCTTAATGAAGTGAAAATCTAGATAAGGGTTGTTTTTCAAAAAAAAAAAAAAAAAAAAAGGTTGAATCTGCAAGGCAACGGTCTTGATTAAAAATGGTGCAGTTTCTTAAAATCAATGCTCGTAAGATGATGCTGAATGCTCATAAGGTGATGCTGTATGCAAAGGAATAGCATGGAAGCTCATTCTCATATCTTCTCATTTTCTTGAACCGTGTACAACAGGTTGAAGTCTAAAGGATCAGTTGAGTTAATGCTATGAGTTTTGGAATACCTTAGAAGACTTCAAAAATGCACGTGCAAGGCATAGGAGCTGCCTTTGCCCAACAGAGAATGTTGATCCTGCTTCTTTTACAAGACTATCCAGACCTCCAGCTGTTTCTACTTCCTCCTTAATATGACATTTTTCTAGAGCATGCCAAATTTTTGCATCACTTGTCACCCTGGATGGATCTAGGTTGTCCCTGGAAATTTGCAAGAGATACAAGCACATGCACTTGTTGGTTACAGGAAACAGTGGGACTCATCAAATTATATTTAACCTTTTGCCTCTTAAATAAAAAGCATTCTATATTGAATGGAAAAGTTGATAAAGCTACTTCATAAGAAAAAAAAGGACACCTTAATGTTCCTTCAAATAAGAATGGGCTCTGTGGAACAACTCCAAAATGTGAACGCAAGTCTCTAATGGCAACATCTGCCACATTTATGCCATCCACCAAAATAAAGCCCCCACATATTGGGCTAAGTCGAAAAAGGGCATTTACCACACTAGATTTTCCAGCACCTGTTCTTCCAACAATTCCAACCTGATTGAATACAACAATAAACCAGTAGGAAGGGTAAAAAATGAAATCTGAAATGCTGATAAGGAATGGCACCTTGTATAAATGGACAAAGAAAAGGTATCCTAGAACAATTTTTTACATGGACTAACCTGTGTGCCTCCTGCAATAGTAAAAGTGACATCATGCAAAGCAGCCGGCGAAGATGGCATATATCTCAATGTAACATGCTGAAATTCAATCTGTCCTTGGAAGGGCCAATCTGCTTCTACAAATTGGCGTCCTTGAAGTTCTTCTTGAGGAACATCCATATACTAAAAAGAGTGGCAGTCAATATATTACAGATCAATGGAATAGTAATAAATCAAATGATTGATCTATTCATACCTGAAGAACCCTTTCCACAGAAACCATTTCCTTCTCAGTTTCAGTGAAACTTGATAAAAAGCTGCTGAGCAAAGAGACCATTGGAGCTGCATATGAGAGAGCCAAGCCAACCTGCATCAAATTGCAGAATCATATAACTTAACAATGATTTAACTCACAATGAAGATCAAAAGATGATAGATGATGAATGGTATGTAAAAGTTGAGGCTTTGGAAATCTTACTAGTCCAGGTGTACCAAAACTAACTAGGAAACTGCCATGAGATCCAATGATAGCCATCACGGCGACAAAAGAGATAACAAATGCTGCTAGCAACTGAAAAAAATCATTAATCACTAAATATATGGAGGTCGTAAATATTTTAAGTTTCAGTATTGATGAGAAAGTAGTGCATACTTGAAGGCGCAGGGAGAGCCACAAACTTGCTGTTATCTCTGAGTAGGAAGTTTGCTGATATACCGAAACATTCTCAGTAAATTTAGCCATGAAAATTTCCTGTTAGTAGATCATTGGAAGCTGCCATTATTTTCTCTACTAGGAATGCAATTGCATCTTCAGAGAAAGAGGAGGTACAAAACACAGACCTAGATCAGAAAATATTTATTTCGAACTTGCCAATCATCCACAAAAAGGGCTCTATGAGATTGTTAGGTTATTATTACAACTTATAACATAGTGTATGCATACAACTCTACTCAGCCTTATCCCAACTAAATGGGGTGGGCTACATATATCCTCTTTCACCAATCAACTCTAATTACCATACATGGATGTATCATTAATGTAATGGGCCTGGTGGTTCTAATATCATGATTGTTACAACTTACAACTACTTATCCCAAAATCTTGAGCTGTTACAAAGGGAATACAACAATGTATATCAAAACCCCCTGCACAAAAGCTCGAGCTGTTAGGAAGGGCATACAACAGTGTATATCAATACCCCCTGCACGTGCAGGCCCACACACACAACTCTGCACGTGACACCAACATGTGGCACTGAGGGTACAAAGCGCAGGGGCACAACACACTCCCCCACACCATAGTTGTCATGGCGTCCTGGCGCTGGAGAGGGTTGCATGGCGACCTACGCCATGGCGTCCCTCTTTGATTTCTTTCTTCCTGTCTCTCTTTCCCTCTTCGATTTCTTCTTCCCTCTTCGATTTCTTCTTTCCCTCTTCAATATCTTTCGATTTCTTCTTCGATTTCTTCTTCCTGTCTTCTTTCCCTCTTCGATTTCTTTCGATTTCTTCTTTCCCTCTTCGATTTCTTCTTCGATTTTTGAATTTTCTTCTTAAAACTTGAGAAACAATAGAGAAAAAATAAAACATGGCTTGAGTATACATCTATTAACACATTAAAAATAGAGAAAATAAAAAATAAAACATGGTCGACATGCTCGCCATGGCGTTCATGTCGATATATCGACGTGACACCCCTCCACCGACTTGGATCGCCGTGACGCCGTGACAACTATGCCCCACACACCTATCAAGGATCAAACACTCTACATCTTCCTTGGCGCCAGGTGTAAGACTAGTTTGGGTTCATCGGCTTCTTTGTTTGAAGCTGAGGCTATCTGTGACGTCCTGCTTCTCGGATGTAGCTTGCAGATTACCCACCTGATGGTTCTCTCGGACTGCCGTCCTTGGTGCTGGCCCTTATGCGATTTTTCGTCTTCTTTAGACTGGGCCACCATGGTCGTTGTGGATGATGTTTTAGTTTATTTCGTTCTTTTACGTATGTTTCCTTTGCTTTAGTTTCGCGTTCCTGTTGTACATGAGGCCCACCTTTTAGCTAAAGGCACCTCCCGTTTCTTTCTGTCCTGATTCTGATGGCTTTCTCCCCCCTTTTCATTACCTCTTGTAATCCTTTTGTCCGGGATTTACCCTGCAACAGTGATCCATAATAAAATTGCAGATTCTGACTAAGAAAAAAAACATCCTGTTTTCTGTCCTTACACTAGAGTTTCTAAGCCGCCTTATTGGTATGGATTTTCAGCTAATGTTGCTCCAGCTTCGCTTAAATCTCTTGATCCTTTTACTTCATTTGTCCTGTTTGCTCCTTTGGATCCTGTTACTTCTCCCTTTGTCTCTTTAGATCCTGTTTCTCTTCCTAAATCTTACCAGCAGGAATGCCGTATACCTTGTTGGCAAGAGGCTATGGACTCTGAACTTAATGCTTTAGTGGAAAATGATACTTGGGATATCGTGTCTACTCCGAATACTCCAGTTATTGGGTGTCATTGGGTATATTCTGTGAAACTCAAGTCTGATGGCTCTATTGATTGGTATAAAGTTCGTTTGGTTGCTAAGGAAGATAAACAGGAATATGGTATTGACTACTTCGAGTCTTTTGCTCCTGTTGCTAAGATGACAACCTTTCGTGTAGTCTTAGCTCTTTCAGCTGTTCGCCAATGGCCTATTTTCCAAATGAACGTTAAGAATGCTTTTCTTCATGGTCATTTGAAGGAAACAGTTTATATGCGCCTCCTCTCCTGGTCTTTTGTATGATCGTTCTATGGCATGTAGACTGAAGATATATTTATATGGTTTGAAACAGGCTACAAGGGCTTGGTTTGAACATTTTCAGGAGGTGATTATTCAAGCCTGTTTTACTCAGAGTTATGAGGATTTTGTTCTTTCATTCTTTTCCTAAAGGTATGGCATTTCTTCTGTTGTATGTGGATGATATCCTCATTACTGGAGATGATACTGGCGTTATTACCACATTGAAATCAATCCTGAGTTCTTCCATCAAGATGAAGGATTTGGGACCTCTCACATATTTTTCTTGGACTGTAGGTTCATTACTCAAATCGTGGTTACTTTGTTAACCAACACAAATATGTTCAGGATCCGATTAAACTGGCCAACTTAACTAATGATAAGAAGGTGGATACTCTTATGGCAGTTAATATCAAATACTCAGAGCATGCTGGAGCACCTCTTTCTGATCCTACTATATATCGACAGCTTGTGGGAAGTCTCATCTATCTTTTTTTTGGATGAATAAATAATTCAATTACCAAAGGAGGAAGGACAAAAAGAGGGGTGGAGGAGGATACAAGCAAAAGCCAAGACCTGCCAAAGGCTAAGCCAGACAAAAGGGACAAGGCCCTAACAAAAGCGCAAACTAAAAGGGGAGCCACACGCTCGCAAAAGGAAAAACACCTAGTTTTCCAAAACCAGGCCAGGCGCAAGAAAGACTAGCCTGGGTCAATGGGCTCGCCACCAGTAGCACTATTCCTGTAATCCAAAAAGTTAGGCGAAAACAACTCCGGACCGTGCATGGACTAAGTAATGTAGAGGCGCTTCTTGGGGAAAGGAGGGGAACTAGGATTACGGTGACGAAAGACATGGAGAGTTTGGGGAGAAGAGGAAGCCGGCCCATTAGGACAAGATGGGCCAGGCAAAGAAGGGATGAAAATGGGCTGGATCGGGGGAGGAATGGGCCCAGAAGCATCTGAAATAACGGTCAAAGAGGGGACTGGCCCATTGGAGTCAGAGGGGACTGGCCCATTGGAGTCAGATGGGCCAGCCAAAGAAAGGGGGAGAGTGGGCCGAAGCGGAGGGGGAAAGGGCAAAAGAGAGGGAGCCAAAGGGGGGACTATTGAGGTCAGGGAAGGTCTAGGGGTTAAAAAACTCTTGACGGAGAAAAGAGGAAATCCCAATGTTCGAGGGGAGCTTTGGGGAAGCCAGCAGAGGGATGCCAGGCTCAGCAGGCAAAAGAGCAGAGGGGGCTTGCGCAGGAAAGGGACCGGTCGAGCAGGAGAGCAGAGAAGGATTTGTGGTATTCAACTCCTTGGGGGGAGAGAGGTCACCATCGTCACTGAGGGAGGCAGACTGAAGGACAGAGAAACGATTAGGACCAGTGGTAGCAGGATGGGGGACCATTGGTCCGGAGGGAGAAGGGCAGCGAGGGGAAACTGACACCCGAAGGACCTTCCGGCGAGACTTACGAGTGCGGCTTCTTCCCCGGCCACGGATGGGATCATGTTGAGCAGAAGATGCCAGAAAAAGCGAGGCTACAGGCTCAGACATCCCTGGGGGGTTAACTTTGCACACAGAGGGACTTCTACAAGCCCCGGTGGAGTAGTCTTCACACACAGTAGCAGCAGCTGTCTTGCGAGGAGAAGCTACATCACAACCAGCAGTGAACGATGACTTGCACACAAGGGAGGAGTGACCAAAAGACTTGCAAAATTTGCAGTGGGGTGGCAGCCTTTCATAGAGGATCTTCTGTTGGAAGGAAAAGCCATCGTCGTCCAAGATAGTGACAGAAGATGGAGCAGGACCATCGGCAGAGACGAGGACACAAATCCTAGCAAAAGATAACCTGTCCATCTTCTTTGTGCGTTTGTCGGAGAAAAGAGGCTTTCCGATCACTGATCCAATAATGCTCAGGCCCCTTTCACACCAGAAATGGAGTGGAAGACCGGGCAGAGTAATCACTAAAGGGATGGAGAGGAAATCAACCTTGTTTAGTTGCAGATGTTGATCCCACTGTTGAAAGAAGATAGTGTTTTTCCCCACCAGCCAAGGGCCTCCCTCAAGGGCTTTCAATTTGTCTTCTTCATCAGAGAAATTGAAGATAAAGACTCTGGATTCAAGAAGGAAGCTATCCATCGATCCAAGAGATAGCCATTGCTTGGAAAGAGAAGACTTGATGATATTGAAGGGTGGTCTGCTCCCTAGGAAGTGACCAACCAGGCAGTTCGACCATTTGGAGATTTCAGAGTCAAGAAGCCCTGACGGACAGAGGCCAACAAGATGGTCATCAACAAGGGAAGGAGGCACAAAGTGAAGAGGAAGTCCCTCCCTTTCAGAGGAGGAAACAGGCTTGAAGAGGGAGTTCCAGGACTTGTTGCCAGGAGCAGGGAGGGAAGGGGAGGGGCTGGAAGAGAGGTTAGGAGGGGGGGGGGGGGAGGAAGATGGAGGGAGAGACTGGTGGTCAAAGCCACCGGAGGGATATCAGACATGGCGGACAGGTCTCACATTACTACTTTAACCAAACCTGATAGTTATTTACATGAACCAAGAAACATTGTAGAAAAATAGCTCAAAATGGAGTCAGTCTCATCTATCATACTATGACTCACCCTGATATTGCTTATGCTGACCATATTGTAAGCCAGTTTGTTTCGTCGCCTTGTTAGTTGTACCACACTGGAGCTCACCACATTATTCTTTATCTGCGAGGTACATCTACATGGGTTATTTTTCTCATCATCTTCTTCACTTTAGTTGCGTGCCTATGCTGATGCTGATTGGGCTGGTTTTCTTGAATCTTGACGCTCTACCTCAGGATGGTGTGTTTTTCTTGGTGACTCTCTTATTTCTTGAAAGTGTAAGAAGCAACATACACTTTCCAAGTCTTCTACAGAGGCTGATTTGGCTTCATGGGTTATTCAAAGAGTTCTCTATTTCAAATTTCAGAGCCCACAAATCTCTATGCTGATAATACTAGTGCCGTTCGTATTGCTTCCAATCTAGTATTTCATGAGTGCACGAAGCACATTGAAGTTGATTGTCACTTTATTCGTGACAAATATCTCAGTAACCTTGTTTCTCTTCCCTACATAGCTTCTGCTCATCAGATTGCAGAAATTTTTTATAAAAGCTATGTCTTCAGCTCGCCATAGGTATCTTGCAACCAAACTTATGCTCTCCACCCAGCATCAGTTTGGGGGACAGTGTAAAGATACATGATATGATTCTTTCATTGTATAGCTGTTATTTTTGTGTACTATTTTCTTTACATGTAAAGCTCTTTCTTTCTGTAAACCTACCTTGTATACGTCTCCAATTTTGTGTATTTATATGGTCTTCTACATGAACACGAGATATAGAATTTTACGAATTTACAATAGCAACAATAGTTTGAGGAACAAACTTGAATTTTCAATTTATAACAACAATTCTAGTAACATTATTTATGCTTAGAGATTATTAGTTGTGAACTCAAACCGATTTAGTACCTAAAATAATATTATCTATGAGAATTATTTGTTTACAAAATATTGATTATAATAGGGACTACTGTATTTGATATTCATAGTAAGGTATCCAAAATTTACCTCAGCTTTGAATGCTCTTATTGTCGATGATCCATCCAATGCCTCAGTGAAAGATGCATAGATAGGAGATCTGGAAACACTGTCCAGTCTCCGTAGTTCACGTGATGTTGACCTATAGTAGAACTGAGAGAAATGTTAACTTAGACTAGTCTAAACAATTCTTAAGCCATGTCTGTTTCCTTTTATGAGCCATCGATAATAAGTAAATGGAATTTCATTAGAACTTCTATCCAAATACTGTACCTTTTGTCATATAACATGATTGAAGTGCAGAACAGTAAAACATCTTCGTTTATAAAATAAAGAAAGAACACAATATCAATGCCTGAGAGATGATTGTATCAACCTCATAGTATCCAGGTGAAAATCTGATAGTATACAAGTGATATATAGTGATAATCTATCCCTATCATGGACCTAAATTAGTTTCCTTTTACATAACTAATCAGTTTATACTTGTTCTTTTACATAAAGCAAGCTAGATACCTAATTTTCATGAAAACAATGCTTTTAATTATTAGGAAATCGTACCAGATCATCATTACCTTATCAAGTAGTTAAAATGCATTGTGAAAAGTTACATTGTCAAGCTGTTAAAAGGAAATTTAAGAATTTAGATTTAATAAGGACAGTCTTACATTTTACTATTTAAGTGCTAGGACTTCCTTAAGCATGATTTCTTTTTTCATAATTGCACATTGTATCCGATTGGACCCGACCAATAAATGGTGCCTGCCTGAGGATGAGAAAATACAAAATAATAGACATTTTTAAGTGAATTTTCACAATGTGGTCTTTAGACCTTTTGCTCGTAACATTTACAAGATTCACACCTCTGACCCCATTTAGTTGGGATTAGGCATAGTGAGTTGAGTATTTGCAACCTTCAAACCTCTACCAAAATAAGTTAATACCCATATTTTTCCTTCTTTTTTACACTTTGATTCTTTGAACTGAGAGCCATCAAACTTTTGGTTCATCCCTTGACATGCTTGCCACAGTTTGACTGAAGAACTCAAAATTTACCCTTAGATAAATTTCAAGTTGTAACTATATCATAATTATTAACAAAGCTTATGTCAGGGAGCCCATGACCCCCTCCTTGTCATAATACCACTGAGCTGTTTCACTTAAGTATCATCATGGCAATGAAGAAACACTGAAAATCAGGGCTGACCATTGGAAAGGTTCAGGCAGGTTGAGCTGGGGTGTCTCAGTATCTCAGGCTACATGCATGTGCAAATCTTCCTAATCAAGAAAGGGACAGGGCCACAGGGGTATGCTTTTCTAAGGTCAGTCCAACTATAGTCAGGTGTGTTGAGACATGGTATATACACAGGTTTTGGTGATTACTAACTGTGTCTTCAATAAGAAAAAGTCTATTTACTTGTATTATCTGACCTCACTTGTTGTCTTGTAAGTGTGCTGGATAGTTTGTAAGCAATGGTTCCTTGGATTCTCAAGCCTCTATATTGAGCTTGGCCTCTATTTACTTGTATTATCTGACCTCACTTGTTGTCTTGTAAGTGTGCTGGATAGTTTGTAAGCAATAGTTCCTTGGATTCTCAAGCCTCTATATTGAGCTTGGTCTTCCAATGTGTGGCAGCAAGTGGCAAATTCATTGGTTACCATTTGCCCTTATGTAAGTCCACCCTAAAGGCATGAAGTGTTTCTACACTTCAGTAAATCCATCTGCGGCATGTGGTGACACTCAATTGGCATCATTAAGAGAACCTCAGTAAGTTCATCATTGTGGCCTGATGATTGTGAAGCCAAATTGGACTCGATCAAGCTTCCATCAGTAAGATCAATAATTGGAAATCGTTAGAGCAACAATTGGGTTAAGAGCGTTAAGTGATCATTCAACAAAGACTTCATCAATGGTGATGTTTCTCTGTCTTAAGATTTAATGTTGTAAATTGTAATCTCTTGTAATACTAGGCATGCATGTGTAAGGTGATTCTCTACACTAGGACATTAATTACTCACCAAAACCAAAAAGACCTAACTTGAGCATTTGGTACACCCAGACTTAAGACTTTTTGGGGATTTTGCCTTGGAAAGCAAATTGCTTTAAATTGGGTTTCTGACTTAAAATATGTTGGTAAATGTGTTTGAAACTGTGGTAAAAATCCATAAAATCACAACATTTTTGGGGCTGCCAGTCGACCTGTTCCTACCGATTGACCAGCTTCCTGAGAGGCCTTAGGATCAATTGACTTGTGTACAGATCGACCGGTAACAGCCGGACGATGGGTCCCAAGAAGGCTTGATAAGCCAGTTTGAGCAAGTGGTTGGTGCTCAAGCGAGCAACGGTTGATGTACTGGTCGGCCGGTGCTCAACCGTTTCCGAGCAACAGTTGAAAAACGGCTAGATTTTGGCAACGACCATTGAGTACCGGTCGACTGGTAGGGTCAATTAATCGAACGGTTGGGCAAAACTTTTCCTGTTAGACTTGGTCTTTGAACTGAATTTTGGGCTCCTTTTGCATTCTATTTAATGACCATATGGGAGCCACTTCAACCAACAAGAGATGTTTGCTAAGAACAAACCAACTCAGGAATTGTATTTCACTTCACTGACCAAGCTTGCTTACAACTGAAGAGAGCCGTCCCAATTATAGGCATCATGGTTCAAGGTCTCAGTTTTGGACCTGGTTTCGGCCAAGCAGAAAACAGAGTTGGGCTGAGAACTTGGTGAGTTGGTGTATTTTTTCTTTTCTGAACTCAAAGCCAGGTTTTGGTGGGTTTTTGACCTAATTAGGTCATGAAACTTGGTATACAGTCTATTTTGGGCCATTTAAACACAATGACACTATCAGATTTTGAAATATCGAAGTTTAAATAGAAGTTTGACTTCGGACCCTAGGTTGGTAGGCTACGACGTACTAATAGGCCCTATTCTACACATAATTTAGTAGTAGAAAGCATACAATTAATGTAAAATACTGAGATAATAACGAGATTTCACTGAGATACCAAGATAATACCGAGAATCCGAGACCTTGAGTCGATGCTGTTTCCTTTAACTTTGTCCTCTGTCTCATCTCAGACCTTAAAAAAACCAAGATATCTCGAAGATCTCGGCGAGACCTCATTCCATGATAGGCATATGGGTGGACTTAACACACTTACAAGAACATGGACTCAAAAAGTTTACAAATCCACGGACTTAAAGGGATTACAAATACACGGACTTAAAAAGCTTACAAATCCAGAAATCACACAATACATGACACATACAATGCTTCTAGAAAAAGGAAAATACAAAATCAGGAGGAATCTTGCCATGTCTCCATTTTTTGTCTGGATGAATCTTTCTTCTTTAATCCGTATCCCATCCCATATCATTGTCATTATCGTCCCGTGTTGGAGAAGGGAATGAGTGGGTGCCTGATTATAAGTGTTCAATAAGCCTTTCGACGAGTGGGTGCCTGATTGTATTCTGAAGAGTCCATCCGTAAGAGGTGTTTCCATAATTTCTTTTGGAGTAGTGGACGGGTTCACATGGTTTTGTTCACACATGAGGCACTTGAAAATTTTCCATCCTTCCTTATATTTTTGAGTTTTCCTATTTTACCCTTACTCCCATTTCTACTCTGTTACAACCATTCATAACTTGCTGCCAATTCTGATTTCTGCCCTAATAACTTGCTGAAATTAGACTACTACATCTCTGAACTCAATGAGTTAACTTCCAATTATCAACCCTAATTTTAGTACCCTATTCATGGTTCAAGAACTCGGTTTCGGTACTGGTTTCGCCCAGCCAAAAAACCGAGTTGGGCCGACATCTCGTCGAGTTGGTGCATTATTTTTTTTTTGAACTCGAAGGCTGATTTCAGTAGGTTTTAGACCTAGTTTGGGCCTGAAACTTGGTACTCAGCCTATTTTAGGCCATTTAAACACAATGACCAGATTTTGCAAAAACAAAGTCCAAATAGGAGTTTCACTTCGGACCCTAGGTTGGTAGGCGACGACGTACTAAAATACTCTATTCTACACATAATTTAGTAATAGAAAGCAATCAAAGCATTCAATTAATGTAAAAAAAACTTAAATAAGCATTAGAAATGTAATGTAGGGTATTTTACATCAATCTTAACATATATGACAGCCTAGAAAGTGTCGTCATCAGCTATCCGAAGGTACCCTATCCTAGGGTATAGAAGAGGCGGTTGCAATGGGAATAATGGGATTGATCCATTGCTACTGCCAGAAGGCAAGTATGGCTGGGTTGGGACTGTGAATAGGTCGTCAATAAACCCTAACCCAATGTTCCGAGCGTCTAAGTCATGGCCATAGTGTACTAACTGCGGCTGCCCATAGCCACTATATTGGGAAACGGTGCTCTCCTGGCCATAATCATAGTCAGGCTGAGATGTATACTACGACTGACGCTCACTAGTAGTATCTATACTCATGCTTCTGAAACTTTCAACCATGGTCTTCATACTCATGTCCTCATCCTGAGCTTGTCACTGTGTGCGACGCGGGCGTCTCCTATACATAGCAGGGGCACCATGGTCTTGATCCTGTGTGGCATGAGTATACTGAGTCAACCTGTGAAACGTATCGGCTCCGACTCTGTTTGTTGCCCGTATTGGTATTGCTCGCGCATCCCATCATGACGATCATCATAAAAACCACCACTCACCATGCCACCACCACCACCACCACCACTGGTTTCCCTGTCAAGTTCACCGAGACAGTCGAGTTTCTATTGAGATCTTGACTGTCTCGGTTGAGATCTTTCCCCTTTTAAACATGGGTTTGGTTCATCTCGACCGAGTCCGTGTAACTTTGTATTTTGCCTCCCATCTTGACTCGCTAATTGGAAAAAACGAGGTTTAAGTAAGATCTCGGCAAGATCTCACTGAGTTCTCGAACCATGACCCTATTTACCATAATACCCTAACTCCTACCTCAACTAAGGATCAACCAGAAAACCTATTTTCTGTCCCTTATTAGACTGCAACTTTCAGCAGGCCTTTCCTGTCACCATACTCCATATCAGAACCCCATTAGAGCCCCCCTCATTCCTCTATTTGTTTGTTAACCTTAGTTTCCCAAGTTTGAACCAACCTTGGAGCACAAGATCTTGTTTGGCTATTGGTTTGAGCAATCAAATTCAGATATATAATGTTCAAGCTTTTGGGATAAGAGGTTGTAACAGATATATAATGTTTTGGTAAGAATTGGGTATAATTAACAGAAGGGGTTAGGCTACTCCATTGTGACCAAGTGGTCACAGGTTCGTGTCTGGAAACAGCCTCTCTGCGAAAGCAGGGCTAAGGCTGCATACAATATGACCCTCTCCAGACCTCGCAGTGGCGGAAGCCTCATGCACTGAGTACGCCCTTTTTTTCTGGGTATAATGAAGTTCTTATTGTAGTTTGATTTTTAAGCGGTATGTTTAGAGTATCATGTCAATTTATTATTTTGGTAAATAGTGCTATATGTTAGTATTTTTAGTAAATAGTGGCATACTATTTGTAGCAAATCCAATTTTACTATTTATTGTAAGTTTTAAAAAAAATTGAAAAATAAATGCCAATTTCTATTTTGGCTTAGGATTGATGATTTAGGTATTGTGTTGCAAGGATCAACAGGATGGCAGTTCGACTGCTGAACATGGAAAGAGATCTCAGTCGAAACCAACCGAAACCACTGAGATATCTCGGTTTCGGAAGAAATTGAGACGAGTTAAGCAGGGAGTTTAAAAGGTACAAGGTTTCGGTTAAAACCAGTTGAACCAACCCAAACTAGCATTTAAAGTGACAAGTTTCAATTGGAACTTGCCATTTCTCACAAGTTTCGATCGAAACACATGCTGTCTCGGTGGTTTTGACATAGGGAGTGGGAGTTTGGCTCAAAAGTATGGATTTCTTCACACTGTTTCGTCTTTTGGTGCATCTACAAGCTACATCAACTCTCTTAATGTTTTTTTTTTTTTATATGTAACTCTCTTAATGTTGGATCGAGGTGAGCCTTTATTAGATGAGGATGGAGGTCGAACCAACAACTATATTGCTTCATAGATGGGTGCTAATGCTGATGATTATATGGAAACAGAGAGCAGAGTTCATTCACAGACCCCACGTCCATTTGAGCCACACCTTGGTAGTAGTGGAGCTGATGATGGTGGTGGTATGAGGATTGGTGGGTATTATGATGATAATCCCAGATTAGATTCCTTACGCAATGAGGAGGATCAGATGTTTCAGTAGCAAGAGGCAGATCCAGAGCCATAACCACAGAGATTCATAAGGGAGAGTCAATTTACTCATACAACTCAAGATGAGAATCATGGTGCACGTATTTACACTCGACGTCTTCGCAAACAAGGACTTGGACCTATTGATGAGGCATCCGAGATGGATATATCTATCTTGTCTGGAACTATGGAACCATGAGTTTGGGGGATACTAGAGGATCTGGGCATTGGCGCACGCCATCTTCATAGCAGATACCCTTAGTCCATCACAACATCATGATAGTGGCTTCGAGAGCGTCGGATAAGCATCATATGTTGGGTATGGACCGTATGGTGGATATGCTGGTGGACCATCCTTCGAGAGCACCGGTTCATTTGGATATGGGAGTGGTCATGATACATCTGCTGCTAGATATAGATATGGGCATGGGTCAGGTGCTGGGTCATCCTTTGTTGACAATATCTTTAGGTATCCATCCCAACCATGTGTGTCGGTTCCTACTTCTTACAGTCACGGTGAGCCCTTCCCTAGGTTGGGATATCTTATACTAGTTGATAATGAGGCTTATAGATGGGCAGTTATGGACTATCAGAATAATTGGGCCCAAAGCATATCATGGGATACATATGTGGTACATTCAGAGGAACGGCTCCGAAATATTCAATGGTACGCAGCTTGTGGATTGGACCCACCAAGAAACTCCACATGGAATTGAGCGAGTGTTGAGCACCTTAATGTTTTATTTGGATAACATGTATTAATCAGTGTTCTTGTACTTTAACTTTATGTGAACTAAGTATTTATAATACCAAATTTAGTGTATCCTTCAACGTATACTAGTAAACTTGGGTCAATAACCACAAGTACCATTTTGAGTGTTTTTTATTTTATTTTATTTTTTTGAAAATAGTTCATGCATTGTGTTTAGAATGTCAAAAATAGGCTGTATACAAAAAATCAGACCTAAAAAACCATTTATGGGCCTCAAAACCACAATCTGGAGTTGGCTGGGAAAAAGTACTAGGTTTTGACCATATCTCGGTTTCGGGCTGGTTAAAACCAGGTGATGCAGATTCATCACCCAAATGGGCTTATTTTATTTGGAATAAGTCTAGGGTTGAGTTATATACATGTTGGGCCTTTGATCCCATGGGTTTTCTATGTAATAGGCCATTTTTATGGGCCTAAAATATGGGTACTAAGTTTACTTACGGGATTAGTTAGTAAATTTTTTTTTTTTGGTTAGTGGTCATGTGATCACTTAAGTGATCATGTGACTTGGTTAAGTGGTCATGTGACTATTTAATTGTTATTTAAGTTGGGCTGGATTAGGACTATATAAGTGTAGCCATGTTTTGAGTGTATTTCCTTTGTTATTCACTTTCCCAGTCAGTTTAGGTTACCTAATAGGTTAAGGATTGGGTTAGGCCTTTCATTTTTAGTGTAGGAGTCCATTTATGAGTCTTTTATATAAGGTTGTAAGGCGAGGGGGGGGAACATTGAATATCAATTTTGATATTAATGAAAGCTTCTGCTTTTCATCTTGTATTGAAGATCTGTTTTGTGTGCATGATCAAAGCTGCTAAGCTGGTCGGACTGGTGTGTAATCCAATCGACACCTTGCTGTGTGAAGCCCGGGTGGTTCATTGGTGGGATTGGTGTTTGATCCAATCGACACTCTGCGGTGTGAAGCCTGAGTGGTTCCTCTCAAGTTCTACTTTCAAGTTCAAGTTCAAGATCTGATTTTTATTCAACTTCAAGTTCAAAGATTCAATTTTTATTCAAGTTTCATCCTCAAACAAGATGCTACCAAGAGTAATCTGCTATTACAGTAAGTTTGAGACATCCCCATCCCCATACTTCTTCTTCTAATCCTCTACATCCCCAACCCTCATTTTCCCCCTTTTTATTTTCAATTTCCCAACGACCATAATTCTGTCCAGACATAACCAACCATCAGAAATTCATCAAACTTCAACCACTACAACCCCTGCCCATAAGGAGAACTCGATCTCCCTTGCTGCCCATTCCAATTTCCAACTACTGAAACCCTAATTCCCCCCCATCTCAAATCAAAACCCAAAACCCTATTTTCTACCCAGCCCAAACCAACCGTCAGAATATTCTACAAATCTGACCAATTATCCCTCATACCCTCCTAGGAAAACCATTCAAGTTTGGTTAACTTCTGTCCAGCCAAATCCTAGAAATCCATCTTTTCCTCTTTTCCAAAACCCGAAACCCTAACCCTAATTGGCTGCCTATTCAAGTTTAGACGTTTCCATCATTATAACATCTCAAGACCTTCACTGATAGACTCCCCTACCTCAACTTGACAGAACCCATACATCAAACCCTAACCCTAATTTCACCAAAAACCTATTTTTGGCCTAGCCGATTCACCTGTTCATAACAGACCCTGGTTTACTTTCTCCTAGTTGGTCCCCTACCAATCTAGGACTACATTACCAGGTTGAAACCCGAGATTTAGAACCTTGCTGCTGAATGCAGGCTTGTGCAACCAATATCCCATTTCATTTTCCTAGTTCTCCTGTTCTTGCAGATGGACCAGCAGACTGATCATTCTGTTGGTCACCAGTACCCAAAGATTCTGCATCCATTGCGAGAGCAAATATCCCACTTTTGCAGGGTCCTATGCATCCATTGCATTTTCACAAAGACTACAAGTGGTCTAATTGTGGTTGTGAGCCAAAACAAGGAATGAAAGTAGGCATGTAAACGGATTGGATTCGGCTCGGATACGGATCGGATGTGATCGGATCCGGATATTCCCTGGCTGAATACGGATACCTCTAAATGGATTCGGATGCGGATTGAATTCGAATTTTCGACCATCCGTTTACATCTTTGCCTTGTGTAACCCGGACCTTCCTCCCCCTTGCAGATACAATTCACTCTCAATCCATATCTCTTAAATCATGATTCTCTTTTCCTCATATTCTAGAACCTGTTGAATTTTCAAAAACCCTCAAGATCATTATTTACTTAATTTTTTATTATTAAGTATTTAGATTTTTTTCTGGACGGATTTTTATCGGAGTATTTCTGGATATTTCTAAACGAATACAGATGTCCCTAGGGCGCGTTTTATCTGCCTTCGCTAATTTTTACGGGGAATGTACTAACTCTATCGCGGAGCTTAGAGCCATGCGAGATGGCCTCAATCTTTGCGCAGAAATGGGGTTCAAAAGTTTCCATATGAATTCTAATTCGGCATTGGCTGTGTAGTGTGTTACTAACAAGAGATGCAACGTTTGGAAAGGATGGTATTGGTGCAACGAGATTGTGGTCTTGATTGATACCCTTCAGCCCAGACTCCCTTCACATTTAGAGAGGGTAACAGGGCAGTGGATTGGCTGGTGAATTATGCTTGTGAGATGGCGTCAAACACGTTGTTTAGATCTGAAATTGATCTTCCTCTTGGCCTTAAACGGATCACCCGCGAGGATTCAATTGGTTTACCAGTCTTGAGGAAATAATTCCTCTTTTGGCTTTTGGGGTTTTCTTTTAAGGGAGCGAGTTTGGATCTTGAGAGCTTGAGAGATTTCTGTTGTCTCGGGTTGGGTAAGGCGGGTATGTCCCCCCCTTGTATTCTTTCAAAAATTTTTTATTTGATTATTAATATAATCCTAGGGGCCAGCCCGGGTCCCAGAGAATATTCGGGTTTAAATAAATAAATAAAGAAATAAATACGGATGTCCCTAAACAGATATGGATGCGGATCGAATTTGGATTTTCGGTTATCCATTTACATCCCTAAATGAAGTATATAACAAGAATTTCAACACTTGAATAGCTGTAGATGCACTCAACTGAATTTGGTCGAGATAGAAAAATAAATTTCCCAATTGACAATTCAAGCTCTGATAGGGTAACTAGCCTATTCCAGTTCAATTAGGGTGATTTATGTCATACTAAATTATTTCCAAAGTAATCTCTATCATTGAACCATCAGAAATAAAAAATAAACTTCTGCTTTATACTATTAGCAACACATAATTTCATCTCTAGTTAAGTATATAAATTAAGACAATATGCCATGTCAATATGAACATAAAAGACAGTATCCAATACCTGTAGCTTACTATAGATATACAATAACGGCAACAGTAGGAGCAAGAACAAGACCTGCACAAATCCCTTAATGTCTCAAAATCACATTTTTATAGCCGGATATCATTTAATGGAATTCAACAAAAGAAGCACCAATGATTTCAGAAGTACCTGTACATATGTCAAAACTATTGCAATCCCCATAAGACCAATGAAATTAGCTAAAAGAATGTTGAGAATGAATGGAAGTGAATCGTCAATGGTGTAAAGATCTGAGGACAACCTGCAGACCAGAACCATGTTAAGTTTTAGAAACGAAGAAGAAGGAGAAGAAGAGAGGAGAAGAGAAGAGCTAACACGGTTTGGTGATAAATCTGTTATGTCTCAAACTAGAGACTAACTTGCTTATATTGAAAAGAATTAGAAATTACACAGGGGCCCTTGGCCTTATACAAATAACAGAAGAAACATAAAATACATGGGGTTATGTACAAGAATACCCCTGAAATTACTATTCTTAACACTCCCCCTCAAGCTGGGTGGTATATGTCATACATGCCCAACTTGTTCAACAAACAGTCAAAGTGATGAGTACTAAGTCCTTTGGTGAAGATGTCGGCCACTTGTTCATTTGTCTTCACAAAAGGAGTGCAGATGGTCTTTGACTCAATCTTTTCCTTGATAAAATGTCTATCAACCTCAACATGCCTTGCCTGTCATGTTGCACTGGGTTGTGGGCAATACTTATGGCTGCCTTGTTGTCACAATATAAACTCATAGGTTTAACAATCTCAAATCCCAATTCTTGAACGAGTTTCTTCAGCCACAAGATTTCACACACTCCGTGAGCCATGGCTCTAAATTCGGCCTTAGCGCTCGACCTAGCCACCACAGGTTGTTTCTTACTTCTCCAAGTAACCAAATTTCCACCAACAAAAGTACAGTATCCTGAAGTGGATCTTCGATCAGAAATAGTTCCAGCCCAGTCAACATCAGTGTATGCTTCAATCCTCAAGTGACCATTTCTAGAGAAGAGAAGACCTTTTTTAGGGCATGACTTTAAATATCTGAGGATCCGGTAAACCGCATCAAGATGTCCCATTTTGGGTGCATGCATAAATTGACTTACCACTCCAACAGCATAGGCTATGTCAGGTCGGGTAAGGGAAAGATAGATTAGCTTGCCTACTAATCTCTGATATTTTTCAGCATCTACAAGAGGTTCACCATAATCTTCCCCTAGTTTGTGATTCTGATCAATAGGGGAGGAGACTGGTTTACATCCTAAGTATCCTGTCTCTGTAAGAAGATCAAGGACAAACTTCCTTTGACAAACATTGATCCCTTGCTTGGATCTTGAAACTTCAATCCCCAGAAAATACTTCAATGGACCGAGATCTTTGATCTCAAACTGCCGAGCCAAGTAAAGTTTAAGCTTTGAGATTTCAGCCTCACTGTTTCCCGTGACCACAATGTCATCAACATATACAATAAGAGCTGTAATAGTGCTGACCTTCCTTTGTATAAACAAAGTATGATAGGCTTGACTTTGGATGTATCCATTCTGTAGGATAGCTTGTCTAACCCTCTCAAACCAAGCCTTAGGAGATTGTTTAAGGCCATAAAGAGCCTTCCTAAGACGACACATTTTTCCATTGCTACTAGGATGCTTGAACCCAGGAGGAGAGTGCATGTAGACCTTTTCTTCTAAGTCACCATGTAAGAATGCATTCTTCACATCAAGCTGGTACAATGGCCAATCAAGATTTGCAGCCATTGAGAGGAGAACCCGAATGGAATTATGCTTGGCCACTGGAGCAAAGGTTTCCTGATAATCAATGCCATACACCTGGGTATAGCCCTTGGCAACCAGTCTTGCCTTATATCTCTCTACAGTACCATCAGACTTGAACTTGACTGTGAATACCCATCTGCATCGAATAGGAACTCTCCCCTTTGGGAGTTCAACAAGATCCCAAGTGTGATTCTTCTCAAGGGCCACCATCTCTGTATTCATTGCTTCTCTCCATTTTGGATTAGCCAGAGCCTCTACTACATTCTTAGGAATAAAGATGGAGGAGATAGCCACAGTGAAGGCAACACCTGTAGGGGAGATAGAATCATAGGAGACAAACTTGGCAATGGGATTAGTACAAGCCTGAGTTCCCTTGCGGTGAGCAATAGGAAGATCTAAGTCTGAGGATGTAGGAGTAGAGGAAGGTATACCTGTCTCAATGGATGGAGGCTCAGGATGAGGAGACGAAGAAGGATTTTGGCAGGTCTTCTTTATAGGAAACCATGAAGAAGGGTTTCTCTTGTCCTTTGTATACACCAATAGCTCCCCCTATTCTCTGTTCACCTGTGCACTCGGAGGCTCCCCCTCAACAACAGTATCCGCAGAACTTTTCTTTCCCTTGTCAATCTGAAAAGGGGAAATGGGAACAAGAGAGGAGGAAGGAAAGGAAACAAACTCAGGAGCCTCTTCAACCTCACCATCAAGAGATGAACACTCCCCCTGAAGAGGTGACTGAAAATACGGGATGGTTTCAAAGAAATGGACATCTTTGGCGATAAGCCACCAACGGGTAGGAGGGTGATAACATGTGTATCCTTTGGAGGTAGAGGAATACCCAAGAAAGAGGCACTTTAAGGCCTTAGGATCCAATTTAGTGCGGGCAGATTTGCTAATATGAACATAGCAGATGCAACCAAAGACCCGTGGGGGAAGGGAGAAAGAAGAAGAAAGTGAGGGTAAGACCTCAAGAGGGAATTTGAAGTTTAAGACGCTGGAGGGCATATGATTGATAAGAAAGACAGCAGTGAGTAAGGCATTGGACCAAAAGGTTTTTGGAACATGCATTGTAAACCAAAGGGACCGGGCCACTTCTAGCAGGTGGCGGTTTTTTCTTTCAGCAACCCCATTTTGTTGAGGGGTATCAACAAAAGCCACCTGGTGGATAATGCCATGGTAAAAAAAAAAGACTCCAAACTACCATACATATACTCTCCACCTTTATCAGAACGGACAATCTGAATACAAGTTTGAAACTGGGTATACACCAACTCATAAAAATTTTTAAATGCGGCATAGACATCACACTTTTGTTTCAGGATATAAACCTAAGTAACTCGAGAGAAGTCATCAATGAAGGAGACAAAGTAACGGAAACCACGTAACGAAGTAACGGGGGAAGGACCCCAAACATCAGTGTGAACAATGTGAAAAGGTGAAATAGATCTATTACCAGAAGATGGATAAACTGTCTTACAACTTTTTGTAAAAAGACAAGGTTCACAATGAAAAACATGATTGACAGGAAAAGAGGTAAATAAATGTGGCAAGAGTTTCCTCATAACAGAAAAAGAAGGGTGTCCTAAGGTCGATGCCAAAGCAAAATATCCTCCTGTGTGCGTCCGCCATGTTGCCCACACACATAAGATTGAGCTTTCGCCATAGGGGAAGCACAAGTGTCCAGAACATAAAATCCATCAGCCTCACGTCCACTGCCAATCACCCTCTTCGTCACCAATTCCTGAAAGAGACAATGGGTAGGAAAAAAAGTGACAAAGCAGTTCAAAGATTTAGTCAATTGGCTAACTGAAAGAAGATTAGTAGCAAAGTTGGGAACATGAAAGACAGACTTCAAAGGGATAGATGGAGTAACTTGGACATCTCCCTTACCCGAAATGGAAGAAAGAGAACCATCAACAATTTTTACCTTATCTTTCCCAGAACAAACAGAGTAGGAATTAAAAAGTTGAGACCTACCAGTCATATGGTCTGTGGCCCCTGAGTCAATGACCTAGGGAGTGGTGCCAGAAGAGGTAGAGACCTGTAGAGCAGTGGAAGTAGTGGTAGCAGTAGAGGAGGAACTATCCAAGTGGGCTACAATCCGACGAAAAGCAGCTATGTCTTCCTTGGAGAGGGAGGATGGATCAGACTCATGAACCCCAACATGGGCCTTAGGCCCATTCTTCTTCTGTCCTTTCTGTCCTCCAGATGAAGTAGAGGATGGTTTCCCATGAAGATCCTAGCAAAACTCCTTCTTATGCCCAGACTTGCCACAGTAGTCACAGGAGAATCGACCTTTACCAGCCCCCTTAGTGAAGGGAGGACGGTCTTGTGGAGTGGATGAAACAAGAGCAGAGTGCTCAACAATGGGGGTGGTCTCCATAGCATCTCTACGGGTCTCCTCACTCTGTAAATAACCACACACTTCCTCCAGGGAGGGAAGACTTGGTCGGCTAAGGATCTGCAGCCTTAAGGGTTCAAACTCAGGGTTAAGACCTCCAAGAAGGAACAAGACCCTCTCCTTCTCAAACAACTGATGCACTTTAGGCTCATCAACAGGACACAGCTTGAGGTCTCAGTAGTGATCATACTCCTCCCAAAGTCCCATAACAAGACTATAGTACTCAGAGATACTTTTGTCCCCATGGCGCAAGCTAACAATCTGTTGGAGAAGTTGATAAACCTTTGTAGAGTCCCCCACTCTATCGAAAATACGAGCAACACTATCCCTTGTCTTTGGCAGTCTCCTTACTCATAAACCTTCTTCCAATCTCCGGCTTCATCTAAAAAATAAGCCAAGTCATCACAAGGGAGTTCTTGGTTTCCCATTTGGAGTAACCTGGATCAGTGAGGAAGGAGCCTTAAAGCTTCCAAATATATATCCCAACTTCCCCCTAATCCGAAGAATGAGCTTCATAGACCGTGACCAATCCAAGTAATTATGATTGTCAAGCTTGACAATATGGAGCTGAACATTTGGATTCTCATATGAAGGGGTTAAAGGCAAGGCTGCTGCAATAGTTGGGATTTCAGATGTCTCAACAGTTTTTTCACCCATTGTGACTTCAAAGCAAACACTTGGAGGGACCAAACAACAGAACCACAAGCAAAAACAGTTGGTTCTCAAGAAACAGCAGCAAAAAACAGAGACAAACTAGACCAAAAACCTTGAAATAGCTTGTAGAACTTCACACAATCATCAAACAGCAGCAGAGTAAAAAGGAATAACCTTCCTTACCAAGAAACGATAGTAGATAGCCCAAAAAAACTCCCAAACCAAGCTCTATTGAAGTGCTCTGTTGAATCAACAACTCTGGCTGGCGGAAAAAAGAGCAGAAATGGCCTGGCCGAAATGCAGTTTTGACCCTTAGCAGCTTCCAAGAGGCTTGAGGGAATACAAGGGGATGAAAAAGGGCTTCCAAACAAAACTAGAGCACTTGGTTGCTCTCCATTTGAATTGCAAACAAGAAAGAAACAGATCTGAGAAGGTATTCTAGGTTTTCCTTCAAAGATCAACAAGAAACAAGGGAAAGGGTTTGCTCTTCACCTTCCAAGCAGCCTTCTATCACCTTCAAACTCCAGGAGCAAGATGCTCTGATACCATGTTAAGTTTTAGAAAGGAAGAAGAAGGAGAAGAAGAGAGGAGAAGAGAGGAGCTAACACGGTTTGGTGATAAATCTGTTATGTTTCAAACTAGAGACTAACTTGCTTATATTGAAAAGAATTAGAAATTACACAGGGGCCCCTGGCCTTATACAAATAATAGAAGAAACATAAAATACATGGGGTTATGTACAAGAATACCCCTGAAATTACTATTCTTAATAAATATGTATAGGAAAAATATTACAGGGCAAGAAAATTACTTAAAAGGCATTAGTCTAACCTGTTCAGTATTCTTCCACTTGGTGTTTGATTAAAGAAATGTACAGGTGCATTGACAAGCTTATTAAGAAGCTTGTTATGAACCTGAACTGCAGCACGCAAACCACCAAAAGCAAATGAGAATGCCCGTACCAAAGTCAAAAGGGAATTTGAAATGCAGAAGACACATAGTATAACCTGCATACCAATATCTACACAATCAGAATAGAAAAACATTTCTCACCAAGTGAACTTGTTGTTTACTGATTTGTCAAGTATTTATTCATGTTCTTTTAAAGCACCTGATACTTGATATTAAATTTAATTCACTTATAATATTCTTGGGATAACTGAGAAAGTCAATTTAAATACTATCATTTGTTTATAACACTCAAGGAAACAAGTGATTACCAGATAGAAGGATGTGGAGTACATTGTATGATGGTTTCCTTTTATATTATCAACCCAGTGAGAAAGCCACAGATCATTTCCATTTCGAGATGCTTGCATTAGGACTGCTGATATGCATATGGCTATAGCAATTGGCCAGCCAGAAAATGCGGCATAATTTCTGTTCAATACATAGGCATGAGAAGAATGTAAAATTTTATAATCATAACTAGCTGCTGCCAAAGAACATAGAGAACATACACAAAGCATATGTCTCTACTTGAGAAATATCAAAACTACAATATTAAAGAAAACCTCAAATCTCGTCAAACAGAACCTATTGTTCACTAGTAAGAGCAATAGAATTGCCGGATTTAACAGTAGAAAGAAAAAGAAACCCAACATTTGTATCATAAGAAGGCTTAAATTCACTGTTCAGCATTTCAACATTGTTATTTTTATTTTAAATTTTAGAAAAAGAAATGAAAATAAGTTTTGGATATCACCAACACATAGTCTCAAGGGAAAGGATGTTAGAAGGAAAGAATCCATTCTCCCTTCCAAGATATGGGTAGTGATCATATCACCATCTAGGTTTTCTCTTTTTATCAATAAATTTTTGTGTTTAATGTCCTTTCCCACAAGACCAGTGGACAATCAGCCGTGCTGAGATGTTGAATTGACATTGTCCTAAAATTTTGGATTGTTCAAAGAGTGCAGTGGAGTGGTTCCCTATGTCCATCTGATGGGATTTTTTTTTTTTTTTTTTGATTCTTGTTATATTTACTGGGCGACGGATCTATCTAGTGGTTAAACTGAAAAGCCAGCATATGTGGAAGTGGTCGAATTTTTCAGCTATCAGCAAGAAAACTTTGGATGCAATGAATAATATACATGGTAAAAGTTTTGCTCATGTCAAGAAAAGATTTTGATAATATAAATTAGATGTATTTAGTCTGATGAGTTTCTATAGTTAGAGTCCTTTAACTTATTTTGTATTTTCTCTCCTTAGGGAATCTTTCCCTTTTGTTATTTTCATATCAGATTCTATTTCACAGTCCAATCAATAAAAGAATAGGATAGAAAAAGAAAAATAAAAAACTAGTTTAAGAAAGAAGTGTTGCAAAAGATATTCAAAAAATGTATACTTGTATACACTGAGCTCAACTTTTCCCTCTTTTCTCATCTCAATTTCAATTGACTCTTGTGCTTTCCCAGAAATGTTCACACCATTTTCCTCCTGGATATTTTCTTCAGCTTTAGCCGAAGTGCTTCTGCCATTTTCTTGTCTTACAACTGGAGATGAGATCTTTAATTCTTTTTTTGAAGAGATAGTTGAATAGGGAGATACTGAAAACTCCGATAAGCTTCCCACCCACTTCATATGTCCTTTTTCCATGATCACAATCATGTCAGCAGAAGATATTGCCTGTAGTATGAAAACAAATATTTAAATATCTTTTGCAACACTTCTTTCTGTAAATGAAAATATTCTAATTCTGATGAACATATGCAGAGCTCAACCAGATCTTGCCTCAATTACCCAACCTTGGAAGGCTAATGATCTCAGCTAATTACAAAACAAAACTAGGCCTGTTCCTTACCATGATTACAAGAAGCACATTATGTTGAAAGGAATTACTTATAGTGAAATTATATGGGAGTATGGGTCTTGCAAAATGATATCCATTATACTTCAAAAGAATCTTGGGATAACAGAGGAAAAATTATCTAGACCACTGGTAGATCTCTTTCCTAAGCATACACTAATTTTCTAGTAGATGAGAACATGGCTACATATCTAGACTGTTAAAGAAACAGACCAACATCTATAATTGGCTACAGACAAAAAATTCATTGTAAGATTCTTATGGAAAATTGGTTAAATGCAGACCAAGGAACTGGATACATGGATTTCTTTCCAGAAAAAGGCACTTATGAGAAAGTCACTGTCATCCAAACAATCTTTAGAGCTAATCCAATCCAAGAGGGGAAAATGGCCTCTATTACTGAGTACAATAAGCATCGACTACTAACATCTTGAGTGATCCTCTAATCATATAAACTGCCTTCAGTAAAATAATATATTTGACAGTGTGAAGCCAAATGATATTTCTTGTGAAAAGTCGATCCATCATTTTTTTCTTGACGGCAAAGAAAAGGGAAGTTTCAGAATATGTAAGAAAAACATCTACATCAATTTCTACATTACAGTTAAAAAGAAAAAAGGTGCCTAAATGAATCCAACATAAGTAACAACTAATACAAATAAACACCTTGCCTGGAAATGGGATTTGCGTTTGCACTTCCATGTCTTCCATTACCAACTACTATTCCCCTGATTTTTTCTGTTCCTTAAAGTGAGTTATTTGAGGATTTCAGACAAGAACCATAACAGAAATAAATTCATGTTCAACAAAGGTTGAAGGAAGAATCAGCCAATTTGTGATGTTAGAGAATCAGGAGATATATGTTATTCGAATGTCCATTTGTTGTTCAGGTGCATTCACCTATGTTAAAAGTTTAAAAGTAAGTCTGAAAAGGCATGGCCAGAAGAGATTGCTTGGATGTATGAAACTTTTAAGGGAGATGCTGTTGTATGCCTGCAATTAGAAAGATAACTTTGTTCTTTCATATACCCTGCTTGGGAGGAGATGGATAAATGAAGATCTGAAGGTACCAAGGTAGACAGTGATCAAAGCTGCAGCTCTTCCATAAGATTTTGCTAGGGCTTTGAACAAATATAACAATTCTCTTCTAATACTGGTTGATCCCAAAGAAATACTTACATTCCCTTGTTTCCAGGATATGGTTAAAATCTACATCCTCACAAGTTTAATTGAATGCTTCATTTATTTTGAATTTTGTCCCTATTTAGAATACTGGGTTTAGTAGTAATGAAGGGGGATATATTATAAATGCTATTTTCTGTCGGGGACTTGTATGTAAGCATGTATAAGTTCTGTCTTTAGTAGTTATTATGGGTTTTGTCCTTACTTGCACAACAACAATAAACTCAGCCTTATCCCAACTTAATGGAGTTGGCTACATGGATCCAATCAAACAAAGTAGGTAAAAACTGCGAAGTGAAAGAGAAGAATGGGAAAATGAGATGAGAAGTGAAAAATGACAAATGAACAAAGGGAAATACAAGAAAAGTGAAACAGGAAAGAGGCACAGCCCAGCAAGTCAGGAGAATCTCAACTAAATAGGGTCTGCTACATGGATCCTTGCCCTCTAATAGGCTCTATCCGAGGTCATACAAGGCACGAGACCTAGACTATGCATGTCCTGTCTTACAACTTCTCCTATGGTCATTTTAGGCCCACCCCAAGCTCTTTTAGCTCCATCAATTGGAATCATATCACTCCTCCTAACTGAGGAGTCCCTAGGCCTCCGTTGAACATGGCCAAACCACCTTAGACGACTCTCTCGGAGCTTGTCATTGATTGGAACAACTCCCAGGTCAGCTCTGATAAAATCAGTCCTTACTTTATCCTTGTTTTTCCACACATCCATCTTAACATCCTCATCTCTGCCATACAAAGCTTCTTAATATGACACTTCTTAACTGCCCAACACTCTGCCCCATACATCATAGCCGAACGAACAACGGCCCTATAGAATTTTCCTTTAAGCTTTAAAGGAATACGTCGAACACATAGCACTCCGGACGCACCTCTCCACTTTAACCATCCCACTTTAATTCTCTGTGAGACATCATCTTCTATGTCACCTTCCCTATTTATGTTTGACCCTAGATATCTAAAATAGTCACTTTGTGGTATCTCTCTTTCCTCAATTCGCACCATGTCAGTATTCATCATAGTGTGACTAAAATTACACCTCAAATACTCCGTCTTTGTTCTACTAATCTTAAAACCTCTTGTTTCCAGGGTTGATCTCCATAGCTCTAACTTAGCGTTAATCCCTGTTTTTGCCTCATCCACCAAAACGATATCATCGACGAAGAGCATACATCACGGGACCTCGTCTTGAATGCTCTTGGTTAGGTCGTCCATGATAAGTACAAAAAGATAAGGGCTTAAGGCTGATCCCTGATGGAGCCCAATTGTAATTGGGAATTCCTTACCCTAACCTCCCCACAGATCTCACACTAGTCACAACGTCCTCATACATATCCTTTATTGTATCCACATATTTACTCGATACCCCTCTCTTCACTAGAACCTAAAGGATTAAATCTCTAGGGACTCGGTCATATGTTTTTTCCAGGCCAATAAAGACCATATGGAGGTCCTTCTTGCTATCTCTATATCTTTCCATAAGCCACATCAATAAGTAGATAGCTTCAATCGTGGAACCACCTGGCATGAAGCCAAATTGGTTCACCGAGATATGGGTCTCTCTTCTCAAACGAGCTTCAATAACCTTCTCTCAAAGTTTCATAGTGTGGCTCATAAGCTTAATGCTTCTATAGTTATTGCAACTTTGGATATCACCTTTATTCTTGTAGATCGGGACTACAATGCTTCTCTTCCATTCATCTGGCATCTTCCTTGTGTTCATAATAATATTAAACAGATTGGTTAACCAATAAACCCCACAACTTCCAAGGGTGTTCGAAACTTCTATCAGAATCTCATTTGGGACTGGGTTCTTGCCTGTTTTCATCTTTCTTAAGGCTTCTTTAACTTCTGCCATACTAATCTTTCTTACATATGTATGCCATGTGATGTCTTGAGGAGAGATGTAATTGTCTGGATCATTTCTACTCAACCTATCTCCATTTAGAAGGTCACAAATGTACTCATCCCATCTCTTCACGATGTCGTCATCCGTTACCAACACTCTTCCATCCTCACCCTTGATGCACCTCACCTGATTGAAATCTCTACTCTTCCTTTCTCTCATCTTAGCCATCTTAAATATAGTTTTCTTTTAAAATTTTTTTTTTTCTCATCTTTCCTTTGCAGATGACCTCATGATCTTTTCTAAGGCTGACCCTTCCTCCATCTCTTCCATTATGTTCTCTCTTCATCTCTTTGAAAGCCTCTCTAGTCTCAGGATCAATCTCTTGAAGTCCCACATATTCCTCTCAGGAGTTTCAGATTCTGATAAAGAGCACCTCCTCCGCCTTATGGGGTTTCCCTTGGTTCCCTTCCAATCAAATACCTTGGTCTTCCTCTTATTCCTTCTAGGTTAACTGGTCATCACTATACCCCTGTGCTTGACCTTATCCATAAACGGCTCCAACTCTGGAAGGGTAGACTCCTCTCCCTCACTAGTGTGGTATCTAATGTCTCCCCAAAACCACAATTAAGGCAATGGAATCCCTCTTTTATGCCTTCCTTTGGAAAGGCAAAGAATGCTCCAAATTCATCCATCCTATTAGCTGGGCTTCTATTTGTCGTCCCAAATCTGAAGGAGGCCTCGGTATCCGTAGGATCCGCGATTTCTACTCTGCGGGTATCCTCAAGCTTATTTGAAAAATATCCTCTAAACATGACTCCATCTAGGTCAACTGGGTATACTCCTACCTCCTCAAAAAAGACTCCATTTGGTTAGCCCCCATCCCAGCAGATACCTCTTAGGATTGGCGTAAAATTCTCTCCTTCATCCTTGAGCCCTCAGAGCAACCTCCTTCAAGATCGCCAATGGCTCATCCATCTCCCTTTGGCTTGATCCCTGGCACCCCTTAGGTGTCCTCTTCAATCATCTTGGAGCCCGCATTGCTCACTCCTCTGGCATCCCCAAGCATTCCCCCCTGTCTTTTATTATTTCCAATGGCCAGTGGTCTCCCCCTTCCCCCTTTCCCTTGTGCCTCTCTCCCTTCCCCTCCCCCCTCCCCCCTCGCCCCTCGCCCCTCCTCTCTTTCGGACAAGATCATTTGGTCCCCCTCTCCCAATGGCCTCTTTAGCTGCAGCTCCGCTTGGGACTTTGTTAGGACCCGTGCTCCCTCTGTCCTTTGGCATAAACTTGTTTGGTTCAAAGGTCACATCCCCCGCCACAGCTTCAATGTTTGGAGAGCCCTAAACAACTGCCCCACCCAAGCCTTTCTCCTTCACCGTCATATCCCTGTCCCCCACTTCTTGTATCCTTTACTGGAATGGTATTGAGGATGTCAACCATCTCTTTTTTTTTCTTGCCCTTTTCCCTCCTCCATCTGGAAAAAAGCCCTCCTTTCCATCTGGCCCTGCAGTAGAAATCCTTTACCCTTCGCCTGGGAGTGGCTTTGGTTGGATATGACATTTTCAAGCAATTCTATTTGTGACTCAGCAGGTAAGAAATTGCAAAAAACTTCAAATCTGGAAAACTACTCCAGAACAGAGTACCATCAGTAGGTGTTGAAATAGACAAATTCTGACATAAAAATAGGTCCAATGAGGCTGAAACTGAGCTCCTCAGATAGTACGAATCAACCCTTATAACCTTGGATCAGAATAGAAACTTGATATGAAGTGATTTGATTTGCAGAAATCTGATCCAGATATCATCCGTAAGCTTGGAGAGCAAAAAGAAATCTTCAAAAGCACCTTCGATTGCCGAGGGAATCCCTGGTGAGCAATAATAGACAATAATGACCCTAGTTTTATTATTGTATCTATTAAAAAATTATTTATCTACCCGTGTCCCCCTTTGGATAGTCCGCCGTGTTAGAGTTCCTGTATGATATACATATTGTTTCCTCCCTTTCCTACAAGGTTGGCCTTTTAGAGGAAGCGGTTCCAACATGGTATCAGAGCAGGAAGGGGTCATTGTATCGAGTCCCTCTCGGAGCGGGTAGGTGTTAAAAAATTATTTATCCACCTGTGTCCCCCTTTGGATAGTCCTCCGTGTTAGAGCTCCTGTATGATATACATATTGTTTCCTCCCTTTCCTACAAAGTCGGCCTTTTAGAGGAAGCGGTTCCAACAGTATCCTAATAAACTAGGGTCTAATCTTCATGGAAGGCGGGATAGGTTGCTGCAAACTTTCAACCGAGAACTTCTTGGAATCTCAAAATCAGAATCGATGGAAGAGCACTGATACAGAGTGAGCCAGTGATAGACTCAAGAGTGAGAATTCTATCGCTGGCTAGGATGTATTTATAAGAGTAAACAGAAGTACAAGATAATAGAAAAAGGAAAGTCAATTTAGACTAGGAAACTAACTAGAAAATAAATAACTTAATGTTAAGAATAGTTGTATCAGGGGTATATATGTACATAACCCCTATTTTATGTACTTTGTGTCATTTGTATAAGGCCAAGGGCCTGAGTGTAATTATATATTCTTTTCAATATAAGCATGTTAGTCTCTTGTTTTGAGACATAACACACCAAACCAAAACCGTGGCTGCTCTCTTCAGTTTTCTTCTCTTCTCCTTCTTGCACTCTAAAAGATAACATGGTATTAGAGCATTGATCCTGCTGTTTGCAAGTGTTCGAAGGAAGTTTGGGGAGTGAAGAAGGTCTTCTTTCACTTGGTTGCTGCTGCTGTTCGAAGGTCTGGTTAGGTTATCTTCTCCAACTTGTTTCTCTCTTGTTTGGAAACCAAATGGATTGATTCTTAGTGCTTTAGTTTCGTTTGGGGGTCCTCTTTGATCTCCCTGGCTCCTCTTAAGCCTTCTGCAAGCATCCATTCATCCACAAGAGAACTCGGTTTGGCTGTTCTGCCCAGAATTTCCGCCAGCTAGAGTTTAGATTGGCACCTGCTCTTCAATAGAGCCTAGTTTGGCATTGTTTATGGTTCATTTGCATCGTTTTTTGGTAAGGAGCATTACTCATTTTACTCCGCTGCTGTTTGAGTATTTTTTGAAGATCTACAAGTGTTGCTAGCCTTTTTTGGCTATTGTTTGCCCTGTTTTGTGCTACTGTTTTGAGAGAAATCTGTTTGCTTGAAGTGCTGCTGTTTACATCTTCTAAGTGGTTGATTTAAGATCAAATATGGGTGAGAAAAATGTTGAAACACCCTTGCCCCTTGTGGAAACAGCTCCTTCTCTCCCTTCTTCCTTTGAGAGCCCCAATATCCAACTTCCTATTGCCAAGCTTAAGAACCACAACTATTTGGATTGGTCCCGATCCATGAAATTGATTCTTCGGTGTAGGGGGAAGATGGGATACATCAATGGCAGCATCAAGGCTCCCCTCCCTAATGACCAAGGATACTCCAAATGGGACACTGAGAATGCTCTTGTGATGGCCTGGCTTCTTTTCTCAATGAAGCCTGAGATTGGAAGAAGATTTATGGGCAAGGAGACTACTGTAGAGAGGACTGAATTAGGGTAAGACTTGGATAATCAATGTGATCACCAAGCACTTCTATTTATAATCATAATGAATGAATAAAAAAGATTACAAAATCAATGTGGGACTAAAACGAAATAATAAACACAACTAAGAAAGAAGAAAGGTCCAGAATACCCCTACGGTATTCTGGACATATAACTAACACTCCCCCTCAAGTTGGAGCATATATATCATGCATGCCCAACTTGACTAAGATAGGATGAAACAGCTTGCTACTCAATCCCTTAGTGAACACATCAGCTAGCTGATCAGTAGACTTCATAAAGAGAACACAAACGAGGCCAGCTTCAAGCTTCTCCTTGATGAAATGTCGGTCAACCTCCACATGTTTAGTACGATCATGCTGGACAGGGTTATGAGCAATGCTAATGGCTGCTTTGTTGTCACAATAAAGCATTATTGGAAGATGGACAGCAACACCAATATCCTGCAATAATCCTCTAAGCCACAGAAGTTCACAAATTCCTTGTGCCATTGCGCGGAACTCGGCTTTAGCACTAGACCTTGCCACAACATTCTGCTTTTTGCTACGCCATGTGACAAGGTTCCTACCCATAAAGGAACAGTAGCCAGAGATAGATTTTCTGTCAGGAGAACCAGCCCAATCGGCATCAGTATAGGCTTCAATCTTCAAGTGACCATTGGGAGATAGAAGGATTCCCTTTCCCGGAGCAGACTTTAAATACCTCAAAATACGACGGACTGCATCCATATGAGAGGAATAGGGATCATGCATGAACTGACTCACCAAACTTACAGCAACTGCAATGTCAGGGCGTGTGTGAGAAAGGTAGATTAGTTTGCCCACTAACCGCTGATAAGCACCCTTGTCAACAAGCTCACCCTCTTTCTCCCTAAGTTTTGTAGTAGCTTCCATAGGAGTATCTGAAGGATGACAGCCAAGTAGCCCTATCTCAGTCAATAGATCAAGGACATATTTTCTTTGAGAAAGAAAGATGCCCTTTGAAGATCGAGCAACTTCTATCCCTAGAAAATATTTTAGGGGACCAAGATCTTTGACCTCAAACTCAAGGCCAAGAAGAATTTTCAAATCCCTGATTGCAGCATCATCATTACCCGTGACCACAATATCATCCACATAGACTATGAGAAAAGTAACCTTGTTACCAAGCCGTCTGATAAACAAAATGTGATCAGCATTGCTCTGCTTGTAACCTGCTGAAATCATAGCCTTATGAAATCTGCCAAACCAGGCCCTAGGTGACTGCTTAAAACCATAAAGGGCACGCTTCAATTTACAAACCCTGCCCTCAGTCCTGTCATCAGAAAAACCTGGTGGAATGTCCATATATACCTCCTCCTCAAGCTCTCCATGGAGGAAGGCATTTTTGACATCTAACTGCTGAAGATCCCACCCAAGATTTGTAGCACAAGATAATAACACCCTGATGGTATTGAGCTTTGCCACTGGTGCAAAGGTCTCCTGATAGTCAATTCCATAAGTCTGAGCGAAGACCCATCTACATCCCACTGGTTTTTTCCCTGAAGGAAGAGCCACAAGATCCCACGTATTATTTTTGTGTAGTGCTCTCATTTATTCCAACATTGTTGCCTTCCACTTTCCATCTGTAGATGCTTCCTGCCAATTTCTAGGAATTGAGATAGAGGAAAGAGAAGATACAAATGCACGAAAAGAGGGAGAAAGAGAGTTATAAGAAACAAAATGAGATATGGGATGTAAAGTGCAAGTCCTAGTACCTTTGCGAAGTGCAATAGGTAGGTCGGAAGGAGATGGATCACCAGGAGATGTAGGATCTGTGTCTGGAGCCGGCAATTGGATGGGTACTGGTGCTACAATGGGATGCAACTGCCCTCTGGTGGATCTGCCCCTTGTATAGGTGATCATGTTGAAGTTGTCAATTCTCTTCTGAAATTCACCAATAGTTCTCTGGACTGGAGTCAGCTCCCCTTGAATAGGAATATTAACAACACTATTTTCTACGGTCTCCCCTTGTAAAGGATTCCCATTAGGTGAGGGAGGAACAGCTAGAGGTTGTTGGGCAGTCTCCAAAGTAGGATGGGCAGCATCCAAAGTTGGATGGGAAGCATCCAAAAAGGGCTGGGCAGCAGCCGTGGGTGGTAAAGGGGGTTGGACAGCAGCCGAGGGTGGTAAAGGGGGCTGGACAGCAGCCGAGGGTGCTAAAGATGTCTGGGCAGCAGCCAGAGGCACCTCAGGTAAAGGAATTTTGAAAGCCACATCTTCACCAGCACTCTCCCCCTGAAGAGGTGGCGAAGAATAATAAGAAATGGACTCATGGAAAATAACATCCATACTAACCACGGTACGGCGGGAAGGGGGATGGTAGCATTTATAGCCTTTCTGAGTTGGAGAATAACCCAAGAAAATACAACGGAGCCCCCGAGGTTCAAGTTTGCCTGGAGATTTGGTATCTCTAGCATAACACACACAACCAAACACCTTGGGAGGCATAATAAAGTAGGAATTGCCAATCAAAATATCAGAGGGGCTACGGGAGTGAAGGACCCGAGATGGCAGCCTATTGATGAGATAGGCTGCCGTGATAACCGCATCCCCCCAATATTGAAACGGGACATTCCTCGCAAACATTAATGCTCTGGCCATTTCTAATAAGTGGCGGTTTTTCCTTTCTGCCACACCATTTTGGGCAGGGGTATCAACACAACTAGTCTGATGAATGATTCCATGGTCAGCCAAATATTTTTGAAATTGTGATTCTTTATACTCTGTTCCATTATCACTTCTCAATATTTTGAGAGTAGCCTGGAACTGAGTTTGGACCATTTTATGAAAGTGTTGAAAGCATGGAAAAACTTGATTTGTTGTGTGTAAGAGATAGATCCATGTGTTCCTAGAATGACAATCAATGAAAGATACAAACCACCGATGGCCAGAAATAGAGGGTTTACGATTAGGGCCCCAAACATTAGAATGCACTAACTGAAAACAAGAAGAACTTCTTTTATTTCAAATAGGATAATTTGAACGTGCCTGTTTCGCCAGAACACACGCCTCACAAAAAAAGTCATCCTTAGTATATAGGGTGACCAAACTAGGAAATAAATGTGCTAAAATTCCTAAAGGGGGGTGACCTAACCTAGAGTGCCACTGGTAGAATTTAGAAGAGACCATTGAGTTCTGGTGTAGGGGAGAAGGTAATGGTGGTGGAGAGAAGCGACCATCATCAAGCAGGTACAATCCACCGTGCACTTTACCCAATCCAATCGTCTTCCCAGAGGCCAGATCCTGAAACACATAATGAGAAGGAAAGAAAGTAACTTTGCAGTTAAGATCACAAGTAATACTACTAATGGAAAGAAGGTTAGTAGTAAAATTAGGAATGTGCAAAACAGAAGTTAATGGAAGAGAGGAAGTGCAGTTGATGATTCCCTTTCCAGAAATAGATGAAAGGGAACCATCAGCTACCTTGACCTTGTCCTTCCCAGAAGTAGGAGAATAACTATGAAACAAACTAGAGGAACCGGTCATATGATCTGTAGCCCCAGAATCTATGATCTAAGGATGGGTGGCTACAGAAGCACAATGACCTCCAAAAGGAATACTTGACCGGGCAAAGTGTGAACCTGAATAAGCGGAAGAATTGGCAGTAGCAGATGTAGTAGAGGTAGTAGCAGCGGAAGACCTCAACATACGTAGGAGTGCCTGTAGAACATCCTGGGATAGACCAGTGTCAGTAGTAGGGGCTGTAGTATAGTCTCAGTCTGATGAGCCTTGGTCTTTATCTTTGTCTTGGTCTTGGCAGCCCTTTTTGCTTCAAAGTCAGCTGGTTTCCCATGAAGTTTCCAGCACTTCTCCTTGGTGTGATATGGTTTGTGACAGTGCTCACAAACAACAGTCCCTGTAGTAGAATCACCAAGAGAAGTAGTGTAACTAGGTGCAGGAGTGGGAGTAGCAGCAGCCTTGAGAGCAGATCTGTCAGTAATAGGAGGGTGCAACATGGCAGCCTTACGGTTCTCCTCAGATTAAACCAATGCATAAGATTGTTCAAGTGTGGGAAAAGGCTTATGGCCCAACACTTGAACACGAATGGGATCATATTTCACATTCAAACCAGCTAGAAAATCATAGACCCTAATCTTATCCATGTAGAGAGGACTGAATTAGGGTAAGACTTGGATAATCAATGTGATCACCAAGCACTTCTATTTATAATCATAATGAATGAATAAAAAAGATTACAAAATCAATGTGGGACTAAAACGAAATAATAAACACAACTAAGAAAGAAGAAAGGTCCAGAATACCCCTACAGTATTCTGGACATATAACTAACAACTGCCAAAGACGGTATTCTGGAAATATAACTAACAACTGCTAAAGACATTTGGGATAGTGTGGCCTGTATTTTTGATCGAGTTGGGGACTCTACAAAGGTGTACCAACTTCTCCAACAGATTGTTAGCCTACGCCAGGGTGATAGAAGCATCTCTGACTACTATAGTCTTGTTGTGGGCCTGTGGGAGGAGTATGATCACTATAGAGATCTTCAGCTGTGTTCTGATGATGAGGTCAAAGTGCACCGGTTGTTTGAGAAAGAGAGGGTCTTATTTCTCCTTGGAGGCCTTAATTCTGATTTTAAACCTCTTAGGGTACAAATCCTTGGCCGCCCAAGTCTTCCCTCACTGGAGGAGATGTGTGGATATCTACAGAGTGAGGAGACCCGTAGGGGTGCCATGGGGACTGCTCCTACTGTTGAGCACTCTGCTCTGGTTTCTTCCACCCCTCAGGACTCTACTAAGGGAGCTGATAAGGGGCTGCTAAGGGAGCTGCGAAGGGCCGCTGCTTATGTGATCATTGTGGCAAATCTGGGCATACGAAGGACTTTCGTTGGGATCTCCATGGGAAGCCTCCTTCTGGTTCCTCTGGGGGACTGAAAGGGCAAGGGAAGAAGGGACCTAAGGCTCATGTTGGAGTCCTTGAATCTGATCCATCCCCTCTTTTCAAAGAAGACATTGCTGCATTTCGCCGGATTGTGGCCCATCTGGATGGTTCCTCTGCTACTCCTACATCTACTGCACTGCAGGCCTCTTCCACCTCCGATACTACACCTTGGGTCATTGACTCAGGTGCCACGGATCATATGACTGGTAGGTCTCAGCTGTATAACTCATATTCTGTTTGTTCTGGGAAAGATAAGGTAAAAATTGCTGATGGTTCCTTTTCTTCTATTTTTGGTAAGGGAGATATCCAGGTTGCAGTGTTGTACCACTTTTACCCTTGAAGTCTGTCTTTCATGTTCCCAACTTTGCTACTAACCTTCTTTTAGTTAGCCAATTGACTAAATCTTTGAACTGCTTTATCACCTTCTTTCCTACCCATTGTCTCTTTTAGGATTTAGTAACGAGGAGGGTAATTGGCAGTGGTCGTGAAGCTAACGGCTTGTATGTTTTAGAGACTGGTGCTTCCCCTGTTGTGCAAGCTCAGTCCTATGTTTGTGGGCAAGAAGGTGGACGTACTCAGGAGGATATTTTGCTTTGGCATCGTCGTTTGGGGCACCCTTCCTTTTCTATTATGAGGAAATTGTTGCCACATTTATTTACTTCTTTTCCTGTCACTCATGTTTTTCATTGTGAACCTTGTCTATTTGCCAAAAGTTGTAAAACAGTTTATCCATCTACTGGATATAGATCTACTTCACCTTTTCATCTTATTCATACTGATGTTTGGGGACCTTGCCTTGTTACCTCTTTGCGTGGCTTCCGTTACTTTGTTTCTTTCATTGATGACTATTCTCGGGTTACTTGGGTTTACCTTTTGAAACATAAGAGTAATGTCTATGTTGCATTTAAAAATTTTTATGAGTTAGTGTATACCCAATTTCACACTCGGATCCAAATTGTCCGCTCTGACAAAGGTGGGGAGTATATGTATAGTGGTTTGGAAACCTTTTTTTCTGACCATGGCATTATTCATCAGGTGGCATGTGTTGATACCCCATAACAAAATGGGGTGGCTGAAAGGAAAAATCGCCATCTCCTTGAAGTGGCTAGATCCCTTTGGTTTACCATGCATGTTCCAACAACCTTTTGGTCTGATTCCGTACTCACTGCTGTCTTTCTTATTAATCACATGCCTTCTAGTGTCTTGAACTTCAAGGTTCCTCTTGATGTTCTACTCTCAAGGTCTTCTTCTTTTTCTCTTCCTCCAAGGGTGTTTAGTTGTATTTGCTATGTACATATTAGCAAATTTGCCCGCACTAAATTGGATCCTAAGGCCCTAAAGTGCATCTTTCTTGGGTATTCCTCCAACTCCAAAGGGTATAAATGCTATCATCCTCCTACTCGTCGGTGGATTCTCTCCAAAGATGTCCATTTCTTTGAAACCATACCGTATTTTCAGTCACCTCTTCAGGGGGAGTGTTCATCTCTTGGTGGTGGTGTTGAGGGTGAAGAGGTTCCCGAGTTTGTTTCATTTCCTTTCCCCTCTCTTGTCCCTGTTTCCCCTTTTCAGATTGACAAAGGAAAGAAAAATTCTGTGGATACTGTTGTTGAGGGGGAACCCTTTATGGATACTGTTGTTCAGGGGGAGCCTCCTAATGCACAGGAGAACAGAGAATAGGGGGAGCTACTGGTGTATACAAAGGACAAGAGAAATCCTTCTTCATGGCTTCCTATAAAGAAGACCTACCAAAATCCTTCTTCGTCTCCTCATCCTGAGCCTCCATTCATCGAGACAGGTATACCTTCCTCTACTTCTACATCCTCAGACTCAGATCTTCCTATTGCTCACCGCAAGGGAACTCGGGCATGTACTAATCCCATTGCCAAGTTTGTTTCCTATGATTCTATCTCCCTTACAGGTATAGCCTTCACTGTGGCTATCTCATCCATCTCTATTCCCAATAATGTAGTGAGGCTATGGCAGATCCAAAATGGAGAGAAGCAATGAACACAGAAGTGTTGGCTCTTGAGAAGAATCACACTTGGGACCTTGTTGAACTCTCTAAAGGGAGAATCCCTGTTGGATGCAGATGGGTATTCACAGTCAAGTTCAAGTCTGATGGTACTGTGGAGAGATATAAGGCAAGACTTGTTGCCAAGGGTTATACACAGGTGTATGGCATTGACTATCAGGAAACCTTTGCTCCGGTGGCCAAGCATAACTCCATTCGTGTACTTCTCTCAAGGGCTGCAAATCTTGATTGGCCATTGTACTAGCTTGATGTAAAGAATGCATTGTTACATGGTGACCTAGAAGAAGAAGAAGTATATATGCACTCTCCTCCTGGGTTCAAGCATCCTGGTGACAATGGGAAAGTGTGTCGACTTAGGAAGGCTCTCTATGGACTCAAACAGCCTCCCAAGGCTTGGTTTGAGAGGTTTAGACAAGCCCTCCTACAAAATGGGTATACTCAAAGTTAAGCTGATCACACTTTGTTTATACAAAGGAAGGGTAGCACTATTACAACTCTCATTATTTATGTTGATGACATTGTGTTCACGGGAAACAGTGAAGCTGAAATCTCAAAACTTAAGCTTTATTTGGCTCGGCAGTTTGAGATCAAAGATCTCGGTCCATTGAAGTATTTTCTGGGGATTGAAGTTTCAAGATCCAAGCAAGGGATCAATGTTTGCCGAAGGAAGTTTGTCCTTGATCTACTTACAGAGACAGGCTACTTAGGATGCAAATCAATCTCCTCCCCTATTGAGCAGAATCACAAACTAGGGGAGGATTATGGTGAACCTCTTGTGGATGCTGAAAAATATCAGAGATTAGTAGGCAAGCTAATCTATCTCTCCCTCACCAGACCTGACATAACCTATGCTGTTAGAGTGGTGAGTCAGTTTATGCATGCACCTAAGGTGGGACATCTTGATGCAGTTTACAGGATCCTCAGGTATTTGAAGTCATGCCCTGGAAAGGGTCTTCTCTTCTCTAGGAATGGTCACTTGAGAATCGAAGTTTATACAGATGCTGATTGGGCCGGGTCTATTTCTGATAGAAGGTCCACCTCTGGATACTATACTTTTGTTGGGGGAAACTTAGTCACCTGGAGAAGTAAGAAGCAACCTGTGGTAGTAAGGTCAAGTGCTGAAGCAGAGTTTAGAGCCATGGTTCATGGTGTGTGTGAAATCTTGTGGTTGAAGAAACTTGTTCAAGAATTGGGGTTTGAGACAACTGAGCCTATGAGTCTCTACTGCGATAACAAGGCAGCAATAAGTATTGCTCACAATCCGGTTCAACATGGCAGGACAAAGCATGTTGAGGTTGACAGACACTTTATCAAGGAGAAGATAGAATCTAAGACTATTTGTACTCCTTTTGTGAAGACAAATGAACAAGTGGCAGACATCTTCACCAAAGGACTTAGCTCTCATCACTTCAGTTTTGTGTTAGACAAGGTGGGTATGTATGACATATACCACCTAGCTTGAGGGGGAGTGTTAAGAATAGTTGTATCAGGGGTATATATGTACATAACCCCTGTTTTATGTATTTTATGTGTCATTTGTATAAGGCCAAGGGCCTGAGTATAATTATATATTCTTTTCAATATAAGCATGTTAGTCTCTTGTTTTGAGATATAACATACCAAACCAAAACCGTGGCTGCTCTCTTCAGTTTTCTTCTCTTCTCCTTCTAGCACTCTAAAAGATAACACTTAACACTCTCTCCTGATGGAAACAACTTCCAATTGTGAGTGACACACAATACTCTACTGCTGGCTATAGGAATATAGGAATGGGTCCAATATGAGTACACACGACACCCTATAGGACCAACTACAATATCTCAACATAGCTGTTTCAAGCTGGAGTGTTAAGAATATTGTGTTTAGTAGTAGTGCAGGGGGGATATATTATAAATGTTTTGTTTCTGTGAAGGACTTATACGTAATTATGTACAAGTTATGTCCTTGGTAGTTATTATGTGTTTTGCCCTTACTTGTAGATACTGTTAATTGATCTCTTGTAAGTAAAGGTGGCAGCTCACGGTTAGAATAACTTGTCTAATTGTGAGTCCTGTTTCCCCCCTCTTCTTCTCTTCATATTTCTCTGCACAGGTACTGGTTTCACCTAGTTCTGATATTATAACAGGCCCAAATCCAATTCAATTTTTGCATAACCCATATGAATCATATAAACATTTTGTTTAATTGCATTCGCTGCCCAATTTATTTAAATGGAATCTAATACGTCTAAACATAGAAGATCTGCATGATAAGCATTATTATGTTTCTGTTTTCCTACTACCACCCACAGGTTTATATCTATGCGATCTATGACATTTTAACACTAATTATATTCATTATGTCTCAAAAATAGGCCTTGCTATAATAGATTACCTAACAAACTACAACCTAATAAGATGAAACTTAACCACATTTTACAAATGTAAGTTTTGAACCATAGTACTTTGCATATAATCCAACATGTGTTCACCAACCATTTGTACATTGCAACTTGCAAGCGAATGTAAAAAATTCTTTACAATTCCATACAGTATGCTCCCAGTATTCATGTGAAGGTGGAGACCTAGTTTCAATGTGCTTGTTACCACATAAACGTAGCTCATGTAGAAGTAGTTGGGTCTGTGAAGGAACAACCTGAATATTGTGAGTACAAATAACTCGAGTACTTTTGTCCATTAGAGGACCCTGGATACAATTGTATAATATCCAATGAGCCACTTGAGCATCAACTGCACTGAGAACATCATCAAGCAAGAATATGTCGGATCCATGATACACAGCCCTGCCAATTTTTCAATTTCATGACAAGGATCTTAGAGAAAATGAAAGAACTACTCCAGGGTTGGATTGTATAAAGTTAGCCACATCAGAGTAGCAAAATGAGAATATTCTACCTTGCCAGTGCGAGACGTGCCCTCTGCCCACCTGATATGTTAACTCCTTTCTCTCCAACATAAGCTAGGTCACCACCAAGCATTTGTGAAATATCTACATCCAGTGCACATGTCTGTAATACCTCTTTATATCTTCTCACAAAAGAAAATCAAGAAAAAGAACAAGTTTCCCATCAGGGTTTCCCTTCCAAAAATATTGATTTAATTCACCAATAAAACAAGAGCAAAGGTTTCCCACTTCCATTGCATATCATAGCAGCATATGAGAACTAGACTTCTAACAATTGAAGACTGGGGATAGAGGACATGCAAAGAAAATGGAAAAGAGCTCCAATGAAATGACAAAACTATTGAAGTTGATGTGTGTAAACCTTTCTGCATGGTAGTCCTTTCCAAGCAAGATATTATCACGTATTGTGCCTGACAGAATCCATGGAACCTACAATATTGATAGGCAACTCAGAGAACTAAGTACTTTTATGTAAGAAAACATAAGAAAAAACAAGGCCATGCCTGGAAGATTATATAAACCTGCGGAACATATGCTATCGATCCAAATGAACGTATGGATCCATGGGTGAGTTGCATTTCTCCCAAAATTGAATTCAACAGGGATGATTTACCTGAACCAACCTGATCATAGATATTCAAAGCCGAAGTTCAGGGGTGAAATTCGTGGATGTATTAGAGTTCTTCTTCACAAGCAAACTACATAGAAATTTTAGATCACCAAGAACCTAAACAAGTGCCATCGTATTTCATTTTCTACAATCCATGTAAATAGAATATGTGAGGATTGAAGTAGTGAGAAAGCTTAGAAAATTTAATGACTAAATAAAAATATAGGACCCTAGATAGAGTATAATCTTGGAACAGGATTCATACAGCAGAATTCAAATAGATGTGAACTAATAATGACCCCAATTGGCACCAACTCACCCTGGTTTCCATCTTATCGATAGAAAATTATTCCCCAATTTGTTTTCATTCTTCTGTTATCTAATTCTAAAGATATAATCAAAGCTATGGAGAATGCATCTTAGATACCTTAACTATTTATTGTTAGCAGTGTAGAGGAAAATATAGAGATTTGTATAATGTAAGCAGAAGACACAATAGTGCTCCTGATCCACTGCTAATCCTTCCAGAGATGCTGTGGCCACAGCATTGTTTCCATTATTATCATCATTGCTATAAAATTTTATTAAATAGAAGATCTACTTCAATGTCATGCTATAAAATGAAATAACCAAATGTAAATGAATCACAGTACACAAAATCCAGCTGGTTGAGTAAAATGACCTTACATTTGAAAGAACTGAACTGTAGATAGCTTGCATCATGCCATTTTAGAATTTCACCATAAAGAACAATTGTTTTTTGACTTCAATGAAATTAGTGATCAAACACTTCAAAGAAAATTTTGGAATTTGATTACCCTTGTTCTTTTTATGAGTTCATTTGATTAAATATTAACATAAGAGATAGAAGCAAAGTTAAACAACGTCTTACACTGCAATGACATGGTTACTTATACTTCCTCATGTTTAGTTTTTCTTTTAGAGGGTGCAATGTATTGTGGAAGTCTTTGTTGTTGCAGGTTTATCACCAAACTGGGCTTCTTTCCCTAGAAATAAGTCTAGGGTTGGGTTATAGACATGTTGGGCCTTTGGTCCCATGGGTTTTCTATGTAATAGGCCACTTTTATGGGCCTAAAGTTGGGGTACATAAGTTGCATACGGGATTAGCCCTATATTTAGTTTATTTTCATGTTTTAGGGTTTTAAATTGAACTGGTTGAACCACTGGTCCAATTTAATTGATTTTAGAATATTCTTTTAGGATAGAATCTTCTTAAGTTTTATTTTAGGGTCCACACCTCTACATGAATTTTAAAGAGGGAGTGTTTTGTATTTAGACTCAGCCAAGAATTAGGGATTTCCTATTCCTAGGCTGCATAGGAATTTAGGCATTTGGCCATTATAAATAAAGGCAAACCGTGGGGCTCCTTTTTACCTCACTGTTTATGAAATTTCTCTCTTGCAAGCTGCTGCAATTGTTCTTCTACTGAAGATTTGCTTTGTGTATGATCAAAGCTGGTGGGATTGGTGTGTGATCCAATGGACACCTTGGGGTGTGAGGCCTGGGTGGTTCGTTGGTGGGATTGGTGTCTGATCCAATCGACACTCTGTGGTGTGAAGCCCGAGTGGTTCTCTTCAAATTCTAGTTTAAAGTTCAAGTTCCAAGATCCAATTTTTATTCAAGCTACTGCCATTACAAGCTGCTGCCGATTACTCCTGCTACTGCAAGTAAGTGTGCCAGCATCCCCATCCTCATACTTCTTCTAGACCCTCCACAGCCCAACCCTAATCTCCCCCTATTAATTTTTTACTGTTTTCCACACTCTAAATTCTGCCCAGACTTAACCCTCCATCAGAATTACATCAAATTCAAACCACAGCATCTCCGGCATAGCCTCTCCACTCAATCCACACCTCTGCCCCCTTACAGTCATCTAAACCCTAGATCCTCCATTACCACATTAAACCCCAAAACCCTAATCTATAGCCCAGCCAATTCTAACCATCAAAACCCTACCCCAGCCTAACCGAATCTCACTCTCACTCCCCCTAGCACTTGATCCAAGCCTTGGACCCATCCCTCCATTGTAAACCCTAGAATCCATTAATTTACTATTTTTTAAAATCCGAAACCCTAACCTGCTGCCTAGCTAGTTTACACACTTCCGCTCATCAAACCATCAGAGGACCTTCACTGATAGACTCCCCTACATCTGCCTAGCATAACCAACACCTCAAACCCCAACCCTAGCCCTAATTTTGACCTAAAATCATATTTTACCCCAATCGGACTACCAGTTCATATCAGATCCTGGTGTACTGGCTCCTAGTTGGTCTCCTACCAATCTAGGACTACATTAGAAAGTGTGTGAGCACTTCTCCCCTACCCCTCTCTTCTCTTTTCTCATGTTATTGCCACGGTTCTTTTCAAGGGTACTGTTTATACCAAAACATCCCTCCTATCTCTTCTCTTCTTTATTCTCTCTTTCTTTCTCCATCGCAAGATGCAAGCTACTGGACTATCCCAACCAAAAAGCTCTTAACCCCTGGATTGTCAGGAAAACCTCCTTAAAACTGAGCTTGTGTTGCAGCCAATCAAATCCTTGGTTTCTCGTAGGATTAGGATGGCCTGGCTGCATTAGTTGAATGGTAGAAAAGAATTCATGTTGCTGACCCCATTTAGATGGGAAAAAGGTGTTGGAATATGTTGAAGTACTGTTCATGTGACACTATTCATGTGAACAGTGATTTGGTTGATATGTGTATCTTCTATTTTCCTAGTCCTAGTTGGAGTCCTAGTTTCTAATTATGTCAAGTCCTAATTCTACTGTGAGTTGTTAGTCTTAGTTTCAGTTTGAGTTGTTAGTTCTCGTTCTTTTCCTATTGTAACTTGGAATTCTATCATGATTAGGAATTCCTAATCTGATTAGGAATTCCCCTTTCTATTGTAATTTGAGATAATAAATACAAGCATTATGAGGGAGACTGATAAGTTTAACAGTTCTCCCTCATAATGCTTGAATTTATAATCTCAAATTACAATAGAAAGGGGAACTCCTAATCAGATTAGGAATTCCTAATCATGATAGGATTCCAAGTTACAATAGGAAAAGAACTAGAACTAACAACTCAAATTGAAACTAAGACTAACAACTCACAATAGAATTATGACTTGACCACATATCAACCAAATCACTATTCACGTGACCCTCAAGTTGGATTATACAAATAAGTAAAGAAAGAAGATCCAGCTTGAACTAAAAGGAAAAAAAAGAACTCCATAATAATGCAAACACTCCCCCTCAAGTTGGCGCATACAAGGTATCAATGCCCAACTTGAACAAAATGAAAAGAAACTAAGTTGCAGCAGAATCCAGCATTATGAGGGAGACTGATAAATTTAACAGTTCTCTCCTCTTCCTCATCTTCTTCTCTTTCTCTCTTCTTCCTCCATTCTCGGTTCTGGTTTTCTTCATCTATATTCTCTAACAGATTATATGGGCCAGAATACCGTGGGGGGTATTCTGGACTTTTTACTGCTTTATTCTTGTTTCTATTAAGTGGGTTTAGTCCCACATTGCTTACATGTAATTCTGTCCTCTATTCTCAATAATATAAATAAAGGGCTTGGGGTGACCATTAATCATCCAAGCATTCCTTTAGTTTTATTCCTGTTAACATGGCATCAGAGTAGGTTTCGGAGTAGGGTTCTTCACAGCCCCATTCTCGATCTCTTTTCTTCTTCTTCACTTCTTTTCCTTCTCTCTACTCCATCAGGTTCACACTTTGCCCGGTCAGGTATTCCATTTGGGGGTCACTGTGCTTCTGTAGCTTCCCATCCTTGGATCATAGATTCTGGAGCTACAGATCACATGACCGAGTCCTTTAGCCTATTCCATCGTTATTCTCCCACTTTTGGGAAGACAAGGTCAAAGTAGCTCCCTTTCCTCCATATCTAGAAAAGGAATCATCAATTGTACTTCTTCTCTTCCTTTGTCCTCTGTTTTACATATTCTTAATTTTACTACTAACCTTCTTTCTATTAGTATTACTCGTGACCTTAATTGTAAAGTAACCTTTTTCCTTCCCATTGTGTTTTTCAGGATCTGGGCTCTGGGAAGACGATTGAATTGGGTAAAGTACATTGTGGATTGTACCTGCTTGAAGATGGTCGTCCATCTCCGTCACCATTACCTTCTCCACTACCTCAGAACTCCTTGGTCTTTTCTGAACTTTACCAATGGCACTCTAGATTAGGTCCCCCTCCATTAGGAATTTTAGCACATTTATTTCCTAGTTTGGTCACCCCATGTACTAAGGATGACTTTTTTTGTGAGGCTTGTGTTCTGGCCAAACAGAGACGATCAACTTATTCCTTATCAAATAAAAGGAGTTCTTCTTGTTTTCAATTGGTGCATTCTGATGTTTGGGGTCCTAGTCGTAAAACATCTCTTTTTGGTCACCGATAGTTTGTTCTTTTATTGACTATCACTCTAGGCACACATGGGGGTATCTTTTACCCACAAAAAATCAGGTTTTTGAGTGTTTTCGGCATTTTCATCAAATGGTCCAAACTCAGTTCCAGGCTACTCTCAAAATATTGAGAAGTGATAATGGAACTGAGTATAAAGAATCTCAATTTCAAAACTATCTAACTGACCATGGTATTGTACTATTGTTCACCAGACCAGTTATGTTGATACCCCTGCCCAGAATGGTGTGGCAGAAAGGAAAAACCGCCACTTGTTAGAGGTGGTCAAGGCTTTGATGTTTGCTAGACATGTCCCATCTCAGTATTGGGGAGATGCTGTCCTCACAGCTGCCTATCTCATCAATAGGCTACCTTCCCGGGTTCTTGACTCCCGTAGTCCAGCTAAAGTTTTACTGGGGAATTCGTCCTTTGTTGTTACTCCCAAGGTGTTTGGTTGCGTGTGTTATGCTAGAGATACAAAATCTCCGGGCAAACTTGAACCTAGGGGGTAACGTTGTATTTTCTTGGGTTATTCTCCAACCCAGAAGAGTTACAAATGCTACCACCCCCCTTCCCGCCGTACTTTGGTCAGTATAGACGTTATTTTTCATGAGACCGTTTCCTATTATTCTTCACCACCTCTTCAGGGGGAGAGTTCTAGTGAAGATGTGCTATCTTTTCAGGTTCCTCCTTTTCTAACCCCTACGGCTGTTGTCCAGCTACCTATAGCTGCTGTCCAGCCTCCTTTGACTGCTGCCCAATCTCCCTTGGCTACTGCCTAGCCTCCTCTGGCTATTCCCCCCTCATCCGAAGGGAGTCCTTTATAGGGGGAGACCATGCGAAAGAGTGTTGCTGATGTTCCTATTCAAGGGGAGTTGACTCCTGTCCAGAGAGCTATTGGTGAGTTTCAGAAGAAGATTGACAACTCCAATATGATCACCTATAAAAAGGGAAGCACCAAAAGGGGACAGCTTCAATCCACTGTAGCACCAATACCTATCCAGTTGTTGGCTCAAGATCCAGATTCTTCTTCTCTTGGTAAGCCCTCTTCCTCCGACCTATCTATTGCTCATCCCAAAGGTACTAGGACTTGCACTCTGCATCCCATACCTCGTTTTGTTTCTTATAGTTCTCTTTCTCCTTCTTTTCGTGCATTTATATCTTCTCTTTCTTCTGTTTCCATTCCTAAAAATTGGCAGGAAGCATCTACAGATGGAAAGTGGAAGGTAGCAATGTTGGAAGAAAGAATAGCACCACATAAAAATAATACGTGGGATCTTGTGGCTCTTCCTCCAGGGAAAAAACCAGTTGGATGTAAATGGGTCTTTGTGGTCAAACAGAAGGTAAATGGGACAGTGGATCGGTATAAGGCACGACTGGTTGCAAAGGGGTTCACTCAAACTTATGGAGTTGACTATCAGGAGACCTTTGCACCAGTGACGAAACTCAACACCGTAAGGGTGTTATTATCTTGTGCTGCAAATCTTAGGTGGGATCTTCAGTAGTTGGATGTAAAGAATGCCTTCCTCCATGGGGAGCTTGAGGAAGAGGTATACATGGATGTTCCACCAGGTTTCTCTGATGACAAGACCAGGGGCAAGGTCTGTAAATTGAAGCGTGTTCTTTATGGTTTGAAGCAGTCACCTAGAGCCTGGTTTGATAGGTTTCACAAGGCTATGATTTCAGCAGGATATAAGCAAAACAATGTTGATCACACTTTGTTCATCAGACGAGATGGTGACAAAGTAACTATTCTCATAGTCTATATGGATGATATTGTGGTTATTGGTAATGATGGTGATGGTATCAAGAAATTGAAGCACTTCCTTAGCCGTGAGTTTGAAGTAAAGGATCTAGAGACTCTAAAATATTTTCTAGGGATAGAAGTTGCTCGATCTTCAAAGGGCATCTTTCTTTCTCAAAGGAAATATATCCTAGATCTATTGTCTGAGACTGGGTTGCTAGGTTATCATCCTTCAGAAACTCCTATGGAAGCTTTCACAAGACTTAGGGAGAAAGAGGGTGAACCTGTCGACAAAGGCTGTTATCAGCGATTAGTGGGCAAACTAATTTATCTCTCTCACACACGACCTGACATAGCCATTTCTGTAAGTTTGGTGACCCAGTTTATGCATGATCCTTATTCCTCTCACATGGAGGCAGTCCTTCGTATTTTGCGATATTTGAAGTCTGCTCCCAGAAAATTCTTCTCTCTCCCAATGGTCTGAAGGTTGAAGCTTATACTGATGCCGATTGGGCTGGCTCTATTGATAGAATTTCTGGCTATTGTTCTTTTGTGGGTGGAAACCTTGTCACATGGCGTAGCAAGAAGCAGAATGTTGTGGCAAGGTCCAATGCTGAAGCAGAGTTTCGTGCAATGGCACAAGGATTCTGTGAACTTTTGTGGCTTAGAGGATTGTTGCAGGATATTGGTGTTGCTGTCCATCTTCCCATGATGCTTTATTGTCAGTCATTAGCATTGCTCATAACCCTGTCCAGCATGATCATAGTAAGCATGTTGAGATTGACCGACATTTCATCAAGGAGAAGCTCGAAGCCGGACTCATCTATGTTCCCTTTGTGAAGTCTGCTGATCAGTTAGCCGATGTGTTCACCAAGGGGCTAAGTGGCAAAGTGTTTCTTCCTATCTTAGACAAGTTGGGCATGCACGGCATATATGCTCCAACTTGAGGGGGAATGTTGGATTATATGGGCCAGAATACCGTGGGGGGTAATCTGACCCTTTTTATTGCTTTATTCTTGTTTCTATTATGTGGGTTTTGTCACACATTGCTTACATGTAATTCTGTCCTCTATTCTCAATAATATAAATAAAGGGCTTGGGGTGATCATTAATCATCTAAGCATTACTCTAGTTTTATTCCTGTTAACAAAAGGCTTAGTTGATTTGAGTATAGTATAAAAATTGATGGCGGGAAGATCAGTCAATGATATGTCTATTAAAGCTCCTTTTCCCCTTCAGTGGTTTTATCTTTATATTTTCAATTAACCTTAGATTACAGAAATGATGAGGAAGACTTTGAACTCAATCTTCCTTTTTCCTTGCAAATTTAAGAAACTTATGGTGCAAAGACCTGAGTTTGAACTCACAACACAAACCTTGTCACCTACAAGCATCAGCCAGCACTCCTATCCCACACATGAGAGAGAGAGAGAGAGTGATAACAGATCTCTGAAAGAGAACACTGCTCTACTGCAATCCTTATGTAATGTCAGAACAAAGAATTTTAAAAAAGAAGATGAAGTATTGGGATCAATTACCTCTCCAATCACTACAACAAGGAAGCCCTTAGAAAGGTTAAGAGTTATTTGATTCAACACAGAGCTCTGTCCCTCATTACTTTTTGACCAACAACAGCATGCATCCCGGAAGACAACAGCATTACGTTGAAAGATAAAATCAGGCTGGTCTATGTTGAGTAATGTTGATGAAGAACCAGCTATCTGTACTGATTCTGAACTATGTTCAGAGCAGGAAAGGAAGCTGCTTAGCCGCCTGGTAGATATAAGGGCCTGGATTGTGATACAAAGCAGCATTTCAGTCAAGAAGGTTTAAAACATTGTGATGGCAGGCTATATTTCAAAGTAGCATGTGGAAAACTCACATCAATCAAACCATTAATGACCCATGGGAATGAATTTAGTGGAGAGATCAAGGTATTGAATAGAGCAAGACATGTGAACACCTGAAAACAAGGTATGCAGAGATGCATCAGTTTGCTCAAGCATGATATATTGTTCCTGAAGTATTGTTAGAAAACATCTGTTTGATAGCAATACCGTTGCAGCATCTAGTGTATTCCCCATCAATGTGAAGACTCCAAACGTGAACAGGGAGAAAAGTGTTGGAGTAGTTGCCCAAAAAAAAACACACCATGCATCCAAATACTTCCGTGTCTGACAGAAATTATTACAAGTATTAGAATTGGTTCTTTACTCAAAACTCAAAAGAAAGTCGGATATCCTTTAATTGAGCAGAAGTGGGAAATCTGAGCATTGATTATGGTCACATACAGATAAGTACTTCACTTCCATGGATCTTGTTTCCATCAACCAATTGGTAAATAGAAGGTCCCAGCCATACATCTTCAAAGTACGAATATTTTTCAAAAGTTCTCCTGCCCTTCTGACCCTATCTTGCAAAAGGCATGTTATCAAATGCATAATTATGGGCATAACAGGATATATATCAGTAAATTCATTGAATATAATACAGAACATAGCATATGAAGTAACAAGATCGTGTAAAATTTGTTGGATCCCACATCTGCTGTGAGTGGTATTGTGATAGTAGCAACCAAACTTTCCTAATTCAGTATAGGAAAAATGTGGCACAGAACCACCAACCTAATAGAAACTCAGCAGGCATCCTCAAACTCTATTTTTTTCACCCTTTTGAGATCTTTAAATCTGCAATAAGATATGATATTTGATAATTTTGTTGGATCCCACATCGGCTGTGAGTGGGATCCCCATTCCGTTCATATACCTAGTAGTACCTCCACTTAATAGATTGGTTAACTACAGAAAGGGGAAAATTCATATTCAAATCTAAATGTCACAACCGAGAACCATAACTCTTTTTTTTTTTTTTTTCTCTTCGGTGATGAGTAAAGATATATTGCTAATGGGAGAGAGAAACCAAATCAGAGATAGGCTGAAGTACACATCACACAGGATGAAGACCCATAAATAAACCCCCCCCCTCGAAAAATATAGAAACTGTAACAAAACTACCCATGAAATAGTCAAGAATAAAAGAGGGTTAGTTCCTCTCTATATCCATTCTTCACACACAATAAAATTCTGAAATCGTCCAGAAAATTAATAATTCATCAAGAGGATTCAACAGAGACCAACATTCCTCCAGTTCCATTTCCTTGAAACTCCTAAAGAGGATTGGGCATCAAATGATGCCCCATTCCTTAATTCAAATCACTGATTCACCCTGACATACCTGCAAAAAGACAATCTATAAAGATGGGCATACGTCAAGTGTGGAACGAAATCTATGCGAATCTTTTCAATGGGCAACTTATCTCAATAAATCACTTTCCATACACTCCGAAGGACTAAAGTATATATATATATATATATATGATGCATATTTCACACCTTTTCTGGTGCGTATCTCTATTGATGTCAGTGTTTCCAGACATGGAGAAAAATTCTATTATATTCCAACTATAAAGCAAGAAAAATCATAGAGTTGCACTAATAGTAGTGTTAGGATCTCATTCCGAACATGTTTATTGTGAAAAAAAAAACCAAAACCAGCAAAAGATGATCAAATTGGTCAAGATATTGAGAGGGATCCTCCAAACAGACTAAGTATAGCATATCTATTGAGAGGACCTACAAACTGCTGCAGACATGAGGAATACAACGTGAACTCTAACATGTAGGTCAGAAAATTATTATATACCTCTCATCCTTTTGCTTCATCATTTTCTCTGTTGCACTTGCAATCAGTGTAGCGATCCATCTATTAACTGCAAATGAAAATTAAGAAATTTAACATCCTATGACAGCCAAAATATGCTAGAACGGTTCAAACTTGAAAAGGGATCGATTCTAGCAAGAGAGAAGTAACTTACAGCAACAATGGAGAAGAAGAGTAGAGGAGAAGAGAGGAAGAAGAAGAAGAAGAGAGATTGGGAGAATAATCGATATGTGTGTTGAGTGATTCTCAACACATAATAACTTCATTAATTGAACTTCTGAAAATTACATAAGCCTCCCTAGGGAGGAAAGAAGAAATAAAAGAAAGAGCAATTAACAACTAAGACATGTCTTATAATATGACAATGACATAACTACCCTTACATACATAACTCTAACACTCCCCCTCAAGCTAAAGAATAGATATCATACATTCCCAACTTGCACAATAAAGTACTAAATAGGCTAGGACTGAGACCCTTGGTGAAGATATCTGCTACTTGATCACCTGTCTTCACAAAGGGAGTATAAATGCACCCAGAATCTAGCTTCTCTTTGATGAAGTGTCGATCAACCTCAATATGTTTGGTTTGATCATGCTGAACCGGATTATGGGCAATGCTTATAGCAGCTTTGTTGTCACAATAAAGTCTCATTGGCCCTTCAGCTTCAAAGCTCAAGTCTTGAAGAAGTCTTTTTAGCCATATAAGCTCACACACTCCATGAGCCATGGCCCTAAACTCAGCCTCTGCACTGGATCTAGCTACAACTGGTTGTTTCTTGCTCCTCCAGATAACTAGGTTACCACCCACAAAGGTACAGTACCCAGAAGTAGATCTCTTGTCAGAGACTGAACCAGCCCAATCAGCATCTGTATAGCCTTCAATCTGCAAATGGTCATGCCTGGCAAATAGAAGGCCTTTTCCTGGACAGGATTTCAAGTATCTAATGATGCGATACACCGCATCTAGATGTCCACTCCTAGGAGCATGCATGAACTGACTCACCACTCCAACTACATAAGAGATGTCTGGTCGAGTCAAAGAAAGATAGATTAGTTTCCCAACTAATCTTTGATACTTGCTTGCATCTATAAGAGAAGAACCACATTCATCACCAAGCTTATGATTCGGATCAATGGGGGAAGTTACTGGTTTGCACCCTATCATGCCTATCTCTTTCAAAAAATCCAAGACAAAATTCCTTTGGCAGATGTTGATTCCTTTCCTTGATCTAGATACTTCAATACCCAAGAAGTACTTCAAGAGTCCAAGGTCTTTGATCTCAAACTGTTTAGCCAGATAAGACTTCAAGCTGTTTATCTCCGCAACATCATTCCCCGTTACCACAATGTCATCAACATAGACAATGAGAGCTGTAACTGTACCATTACCTCTCCTGATAAACAAGGTGTGGTCAGCTTGACTCTGATAATACCCATTCTTCAGGATGGCTTGTCTAAATCTCTCAAACCAGGCCTTAGGAGACTGCTTGAGGCCATAGAGAGCTTTCTTCAAGAGACACACTTTCCCTTCAGCTGAGGGACACTTAAAACCAGGTAGGGGCTGCATGTACACTTCTTCTGCTAAATCTCCATGAAGAAATGCATTCTTCACATCTAATTGGTACATTGGTCAATCTTTGTTGGCTGCCACCAAAAGAAGAACCCTGATAGAGTTATGCTTAGCTACGGGGGCAAAAGTCTCCTGGTAGTCAATGCCATATACCTGACTATACCTTTTTGCAACCAGCCTAGCTTTGTACCTCTCCACTTTACCATCGGATCTATACTTGATTGTATAAACCCATCTGCATCCAACTGGAGTTCTCCCCCTAGGAAGATCAACTAGTGTCCAAGTATTGTTCTTCTCCAGAGCCACCATTTCCTTAGACATTGGTTGCATCCATTTTGGATCGGATAAGGCCTCTGTGACATTTTTGGGAATGGAAGAAGACTCAAGGGCAGTGGAAAAAGCAATACCTGTAGGAGAAATGGAGTCATAGGAGACAAACTGGGCTATGGGGTTAGTATAGGCTCTCTTCCCCTTTCTCATAGCAATGGGAAGATCTAATTCAGAAGGAGAAGAATTACCTGACTGAGTAGGATGAAACTAAGGATGTGGATCCAAAGAGGGGTTTTGGCAGGGTTGCTTATACCATGGTTGCTTCCCTTTTCCCTTCAACAAGGATTCACCTCTTGTGAATCCACCATCTTCTTTGAATCTTATTCCCTTGTATTTTGTTTTCCTGCTAGCATCACCACCACTACTAGCATCAATATCAACAACACCATCAGCATCATCAACAACATCCACTTCTTTGTACTTTCCAATATCAAATAGGAATGGGGAAGTGGAGGTAGGCAAGGGAGATAGAAAAGGAATGACATTAGCATTCTGTTCACTGCTAGTACTCTCCCCCTGAACAGAATGTTGAGTGGAAGAAAAATAAGAGATAGACTCAACGAAGGTGACATCTTTTGAGAGAAGTCGCCTCGGGAAGGAGGATGGTAACACTTATACCCTTTGGTTGAATCAGAGTAGCCCAAGAAGATGCACTTGAGGGCTTTGGGGTCAAGCTTGGTACGGGCTGATTTGTTGACATGAACATAACAAACACAACCAAAGACTCTTGGAGGCAAGGAGAAAACCGAGGATTGAGGAGAAAGAAGAGCCAGGGGGGATTTGGAGCCAAGAAGTGAAGTTGGCATCCGGTTAATAAGAAAGGCAGCGGTAAGAAGTGCATTAGACCAGAAAGTCTTAGGCACATGCATGCCAAAGAGAAGACCCCTGGTGATTTCCAGCAAATGGCGGTTTTTTCGCTCAGCCACCCCATTTTGCTGAGGAGTGTCAACACAAGCTAGTTGATGGATGATGCCATTATCAATAAAGAACTGTTGAAGCCCCCCATACATGTACTCACCCCCCTTATCAGACATAACACTTTGGATTTGAGTACCAAACTGAGTATGGATAAGTTGATAGAAATCCTTAAAAGCATCACAAACATCACTCTTTTGTTTCAACAAAACAGTCCAAGTAGACCTAAAATAGTCATCCACAAATGAAACAAAATAACGAAATCCAGATAAAGAAGTAGTAGGGGAAGGTCCCCAAACATCAGTATGAACAAGAGAAAAAGGTGCAGTAGATCTATTACCACAATAAGGATAAGAAGTGCAACAATGTTTAGCAAAAACACAAGATTCACACTGAAAAACATAAGAGGAAGGAAAAGAAGTAAACAAATGGGGTAACTGTCTCCTCATAACAACAAAAGAGGGATGACCCAAACGTTGATGCCAAAGCATTACAAACTCCAAAGTACTATGGTCACTCCGACCACAAACATAAGCTGCAGCAGTAAATTGAGCAGGTAACCGTGGCTCAAGAAGGTAGAGTCCTCCTGTTTCAGTTCCACTGCCAATAACCCTCTTTGTCCCCAAATCCTGAAAAACACAATAGGAAGGAAAGAAAGTGACACAACAATTTAAGGATTTGGTTAGGTGACTCACTGATAGTAGGTTAGTAGCAAAATCAGGAACATGAAGGACAAACTCAAGGGAAATAGAGGGAGTAACTCGCACATTACCCTTACCAGAGACAAAAGAAAGGGAACCATCAGCAACCCTTACCTTGTCCCGGCCAAAGCAAATGGAGTAGGAATCATAATACTGTGACATACCAGTCATGTGATCAGAGGCTCCAGAGTCAATAATCCAGGTGGGTACAGTAGAAGGAGCAGACGAGACCTGCAAAGCTGAGGCAGAAGTAGCTGACCCTCCAGAGGTAGAACCAGTGGCTGACCCTCCAAGGTGAGACATTAGCCAGCGAAAGGCGGCAATGTCATCCTGTGAAAGGGAATCAGGAGCAGGTAGGGGTGTAGATGTCTCAGACTCAGGTGTCACAGTGTGAGCCCTATCTCCCCCTCGCTTGCCTCCATGGGCACTAGAGGAACCACCACGCATACCAGGGGGCTGCCCATGAAGATCCCAACACCTGTCCTTGGTGTGTCCAAGCTTACCACAGTGATCACATTTGAACCTCTCACGATGATATCCACGAGTTGGCCCTTGGCCTCTTCCCCCACTTTTCCAGTCTCTGTGGGAACTAGAAACAAGAGCAGATCTCTCTGTTGATGGTGTAATATCCATAGTTGTTCTCCTGGTTTCCTCACTTTGCAAGTAGCTGCACACGTCATCCAGAGATGGAAAGGGAGATCTCCCTAGGATTTGCAAGCGAAGAGGCTCATATTCTGGGTTAAGACCACCCAGCAAAATAAGAACTCTTTCCTTTTCATGGTTCCTGTAGACCGTTGCCTCATCCTCAAAATTGGACAGGTAGATATTGTTATAGTGATCATACTCCTCCCACAAGCTGATAACAGTGTTGTAGTAATCAGATATGCTCCTATCACCTTGTTTCATATGGATGATTTTTTGAAGGATTTGATACACTTTAGTCACATCACCAACTCTATCATACAGCTTGGAGGCACTATCCCAGATATCTTTTACAGTCTCCTTACTCATAAACCTCCTACCTATCTTAGGTTTCATGGAGAATATTAGCCAAGTCATAACAGTGGAGTTCTCAATCTCCCACTTGACATAGCCTGCATCAGTTGTAGCAGGAGCCTTGATAGACCCAGTAATGTATCCCAACTTCCCCCTACTACGTAGGGACAACTTCACAGAACGGGACCAATCCAACTAGTTGGTAGGGTCCAATTTCACAACAGATATTTGGGTGTTGGGATTGTCAAAAGAAGCCATAGTGGGGAGACCACTAGCCGAAATTGGTCCACTGACCTCAGAATCAGTCCTAGACATAGTAGACATGTACCAAAAAATACTTCAACAAAACAGATTGGTGTCTTGCACAACTGGGGAGTAACCTCTACCCACACACAAGCAAGAAAAAACAACAAACAAAGAGGACGATACACTGTCCAAGCAGTTCCAGCAACAAAAGCAAGGGAAATCCTTAAGGAGGACTTAAATCAAACACCTTGGGTGCATCTCAACATCATTCCAGCAGTCATCCAGTACATAATCATTAAAAAAAACTTCCAAAGAGGCTTCAACTAACACCCTTCAAATGCAACAAGATGTAAACAATGCAAACCTTCCATTATAGCACTTCATAACCACCCAAAGTGTTGGCTTCCACCACCAAGGAGAGCAAACAAGCAGCAGAGCAGACGGTACTGTTGGAGCAGCAGAAAATCAAGCTATGTTCCTCAAAGCTGGGACCTGCTTCAACCGAGTGCTAGGGGGTATGAAAGGATACCCCTAGGCGATCCAAATGCAGCAAACCTCATCCCAAATGGTTGAGGGAGGAGGGAGAACCAAGGAAAAGAATGGAGGTGCTGGCGGTAACTTGAGGAGCAAAGTTTAGGGCTTCAATCTTCTGCAGTAGCATCTCCAGCTTCAAACTTCATGTGCTGGTCCAAGAATGGAACTCTAAGAGATGTATTACTTCACATTGGACAGCCTCTAATGGAACCCTCTATCCTTTTGGGGTTCCAAAGAGAGGTGAAGGGAAAAAAAAAAAAACTGAGTAGCCGACTCTCAAACCAGAGAAGCTGGCTCTGATACCAAGTTCAAACTTGAAAAGGGATCGATTCTAGCAAGAGAGAAGTAACTTACAGCAACAATGGAGAAGAAGAAGAGAGATTGGGAGAATAATCGATATGTGTGTTGAGTGATTCTCAACACACATAATAACTTCATTAATTGAACTTCTGGAAATTACATAAGCCTCCCTAGGGAGGAAAGAAGAAATAAAAGAAAGAGCAATTAACAACTAAGACATGTCTTATAATATGACAATGACAGAACTACCCTTACATACATAACTCTAACAAGAACAACATTACTGAAACTGTCGACAGGATAGCAGCCCCATTCTTTATCATTGCCCACTGTTACAATAATCATTATGATCCCAAGTAATTAAGGGCCAAACTTGATGCATTTCTATCAGTTTTTTTTTGGATGAATAAATATATATTACCAAACCCCAGGAGGGGGCAGGAAAAGAGGGGAAGAGGTATACAAGGGCAGGAGGGGGGGGGAGAGAAACAGCAAGCCAACCTACGCAGAGGTGGAAGGAAATAAAATAGACAGATCCAGGCCCCAGGAGACAGCGTTATGCCTTTTCCTAGGGGAGTCCAGAACCGGACGAAGACGGGTGTGGCTGAGTTTGGAAGAGACTTCAAAGGAGATGGCTTTCCAAATCAGATCATAAGATCGAGAGTTGGAAGTCCATATCCTAAGGTTCCGCTCCATCCAAATGTGGTAGATAGCAGCTCCAAAAACCAGCTTTCCAATGGTGTCACATATCGAGGACCCAGAGAAGGACATAACCATCCAAAGCCATTCTCTCTCAAAGGGAAGCGGTCTCCTGTTGCGGGGCCAGATCAAGGATAGGGCTTTTTTCCAGATGGTAGAGGTAAAAGGGCAAGCAAAGAAGAGGTGGGGGGTGTCCTCAAGACCATTCCAACAAAGGGAGCAGGCAGGGGGGATAGGGATGTGACGCTATATCAGGAAGGCTTGGGTTGGGAGGCAAAGGCGGAGGGATCTCTAGGCTGTGAAACTGTGGCGAGGGATATGGCCTTTGAACCAGACTAGATTGTGCTAGGGGACGGTGGGAGCAGGGTCTCGAACAAAGTTCCAAGCAGAGCTAGTGCTAAAAAGGCCATTGGGGGAGGGCAACCAAAGGGTTTTGTCCGCATGGGGGGGGGGGGGGGGAGGGGGAGGGGAGGGAGAGCAGGCCAAATCCGAGAGACAATGGAGGGATTAAGGAGAGGGGGGGACCAGGAGCCAGAGGGAATGAGATAGGAGAGGGAGGCATTTTTAGGGAGACCAGAAGAGTAGATCATTCTGGGGCCAAGGACACAATAGAGAACTCCAAGAGGGTGCCGGGTGCCAAGGGTCAAGCCAGAGGGAACTGGAGGATCCGTCCGTGATAGAGGATGAGATACCTCGAAGTTGTGGAGGCATTTCTATCAGTTATGTGGTGTACAAGTTAGGTTTCTGCCAACTTATATCAAAGCTACATCACATCCAGAGTTTGAATCACTGACTAACCCATGAAAGGGAAACCTTGAGTAAAGGCATAGTTATTACCACCACCAAGCAGGCTGCCAGCCTGTTGGATTTTGACTGTAGTAGAATTCTATGGCCCAAAGTTGTTCAGGGACAAACTCACCTTGTTTCTCCTAATATTAAGGATTTTTGCTTACAGAATAGGATATTATCAACAATGAGATGTAGATATAGTGATGACTGCATACCGAGGAACTCTTAATAAAAGTGGCTACATCATGATGCTAAATTGATAGCAAGCATGAGCATGACCATCATGTACAATGAGGTATCTTAGAAGAGGTAATGAGACAGATGAGTTTGGGGAAAGAGTGACAAAAATGTACTAACAGTTACCCAAATCATCAACTTCTTTCTCTAAAGGGCGCACCCAGTGCACGAGGCTCCAACCACGGCAGGGTCTGGGGAGGGTCATAATGTACGCAGCCTTACCTGACCCAAACCTGCAACCACTTGGCCGCAATGGAGCAACCTTACCGTCAACTTCTTTATCTGCTCCTAAAAATTATATCTCCAGAGGAGTACTTTTAGCTGAAGGGATCTAATTCAAGGTGATCCAATCTCCATCTTTTTTTATTTTGATGGAAGTAGTCCTTAGCAAACTCAGAACAATGGGTCTGGAAGAAGATTTGACTGAAATCTTTAAGATGATCATTGGAGCTTCAACAGTTTTTCAACTAGTATCCTAATGAAATTCTTTTTATTTTCAGGACTGTGCCAAGAAAAGTGCCAACCTTAAGAGGTTCTGTAGCTACACTGGCTATAATATGATAAAACAACACTCTAGCCAATAATTCTTTGAGCCAAAAAAGTGTGCTTGAAATTTTAAGTGTTCTTACTATGCTCCCTCTACTTGGATCTCCCTGGTGGTGCAAATGCAAGTTCCACTTGTGGAATCCAGTTCTAGGAAGAACTGAATGTAATTGACAAATTGGAAGGCCTCTCGTTATATTCTATGTCCTTGCTAGCTAAACAGTGGTTTATAACTTTGTACAATGATAGAAAATTTTCAAAGCAGTCATCTATGGAAGGCCAGTTCTTCTTTATTGAATCTCCACAACCATCTACTAAGGAGAGTGTTATTCATCATTCAGAAGTTTGTAGTCCCATTAAGGATGTGGAAAGATATAATGCAAGGACAGGAGGGTCAATTTTTGGGAAGATTACAAGCCTGAGAAGGGAAAATTATGCAAGTACAAAAAGAAGTTAGAAGGATTATAAAAGACTACAAGCTATACATCCCAGCAGTCTTAAAATCACATTTCCGATACGATACCCGATACTGATACTTTAAACCTTGGCCATGACAGTTGTCACAGGATGATTTTGATTAGCAACTAAGTCAAAAAGTTGTGTCAATACCTGGTATTAGCAAGACAGTTATTGCGATTCCAGAAACAAAGGCAAATTTGACTTGTGTGTACAACAGATATAGTGCCACTCCAATTTGTAAAGGCAAGCTGAAACATCCAGAAGAATTTAGCCAAATAATTTCATATAAAAGTTATCCTGCTTAGATGTACACCATTTGCTTTGGTACTTAGATGACATATGTATTAACTGAGAATTTCACATGCATAGACACAAGAAATTTCATAATAGCTTATGGAGTATTTGCTAAAGGAAGTTATATAAACTGCATTGACTGGAGATAACGAAAACATACAATAAGCAATAACAGATCCTTATTGTAGAATTCATTACACAATGAAATTAAAGCAATGCACCAATGAGAAACTGCGATGCATGTAACCTTTGTATGGTACTAACAAACACGAGATAAAAAAAAATTGAAGGATAACTTAACACCATGCCATTGATGCCATTCATACAACAATTTACCAGTCTTGTATTAGCAAAGGACAATAATGTACGTGTCAGATTTTCATGTCAATTGCTTCTGAAAATAGGAGCACACAGTGGAGCGCATGGTTCGAGAACTCGGTTTTGGTACTAGTTTCGCCCAGCCAGAAAACCGAGTTGGACCAAGATCTCAGCGAGTTGGTGCATTTTTCTTTTAACTCGGTAGTTGGTTTCGGTGGGTTTTGACCAAGTTTGGTCATGAAACTTGGTATACAGCCTATTTTGGGCCATTTAAACACAATGGCACTATCAGATTGTCCGAAATCAAAGTCCAAGAAGGAGTTTGACTCCGGACCCTAGTTTGGTAGGATATGATGTACTAAAGGCCCTATTCTACAAATAATTTAGTAATAGAAAGCAATCAAAGCATACAATTAATATAAAACAACTTAAATACGCATTAGAAACGTAAAAGTGTAAAATACACCAATCTTAACATATACATCTATCATCCCAAGCCATATTGCCGAATCAAGTATTCTTCTAAATGTGCCACATAGGATTCCCATGTCATAGTGCTGCTGAAGAATCGTACATAATCTTCCACACAAATCATATAAGTGTTGTCATCAACAAACTGAAGGTGCCCTATCCTAGGGTATGGAAGAGGCGGCTGTGATGAGATTGATACACTGCTACTGAAGGGCCTTGATGCGGGAATGAACCTCGGTTTTCTTCAAAGGGGAGTTGAGTCCTCTTATGTTCCATAAAATGCAATGATTCATGGAGAAGAAGGAAGGGAATCCAACAAAGGCTCCTTAGAGCCAGCTGAAGAAGAGACAGAAGAGGCAGGACAGCTGCAACGATACTCCTGTAGAGGGGGTGGGGGAGGAAGTAGTAGGGCAAGGGAGAAGATTATGGTTGAGGGAATTCCTAGTTCGAGGGTCTGAGTAGGGGATGATCAAAGGAGTAACGGGTAAGGGAGGAAAGGGTAGAAGCCCAACGGTTGAATTGAGGGAGGCAGGAGGAAGAGAGGGTTGAAGAGATGTCGGGTCGACCCAAGAGAGAGAGGTTGGGTGGACCAGGGGCTGAGAAAACGCATTAAAGAGTTGGAACGAGGAAGGTACGGGTTAGAACTGGGCATAGGCCCAACAGGACATGAAGAGGGCGGAAGACTAGAAGGGACAGAATGGGGTTGACCCAAGGTGGGGTCACTACAGGGGGTGAGTGGGATAACGAGGTGGATGAAGCAGGGGAAGGGGAGTTCGGGAAAGTGACAGCATAAAGAGGGAGAGACGAAGGCAAAGCAGAGGAGGGAACCTCGGCAAAGAGAGAAGGATTGTCAAACGAGGAGAGAAGGAGATCTATAGCGGGAGGAGAAGCGACAACGCTGAGAGAGGTCAGCATTGCAGGGGGACAAGGGGGGTTAGCAGGGATGGCAGGTTTTCCAGCGATAGAAAGGTCGGGCTCATATTCCAAAGGGAGTAATTGGTTGTGACCCGCAATCCGAGAGTCAAGGCGGACCAACGGATAATAGGGAGCAGCAGGGGTATGACAGCGAGGGGAAGTGGAGGCTGAGGTACGGCGGTGATCAGCTTTACGATTTCGACAATGGCAACGGCCTCAGGAGGGGGAAGCAGAGGTAGCACCACCAAGGGAGGGGGTAGAGGGAGGTAATGGACTTTTGGAGGCCAAAGTTAGGGTTACCAGGGAGGGTGATGGCGGTGGAGGGAGAAGTTGCAAAAGTGATGGGGCCGAGGGGTTCAAGCCAGGAGGAGGGATTTGGGTTCCAAAGAAGGGGGATGGGCAGTGGAGTAGGGCAAGCAAGACATTTACCATGGTAGTGTCCAAAAACTTTGCATGAAGTACAATGGGGTGGAGAGTCTGGAGACCAGTCGAAGCTCACAAGCTGCTGGAAGGAGAAGCCTTCGGTATCAATGACAGAGTATATGATGCGTAACTTGGTGGATGAGACAAAAGCAGGGATTATTGTCAAGTTAGAGTTATGGAGATCAACCTTGGAATCACAAGGTTTTAAGATAAGTAGAATGAAGACAAAGTATATGATGTGTAACTTTGGTTACACTAGGATGGATAATGAGGTGGTGAATTTTGATGGGAAGGAGACTCTGCAAAGTGATTATTTTATGTATCTTGGCTCAATCATAAATAAAGAAGGTGATATAAAGGATGATGTTTCACAGAGAATTAAAATAAGATGGATGAAGTGAAGAGGTGCATCCAGAGTGTTGTGTGATCGGCTTATTCCTTTAAAACTTAAAAGAAAATTTTATAGGACACTCATATAACCGGCTATGATGTATGGTGTGGAATGTTGGGCAGTTAAGAAGCATAATATAGATAAACTCAGTGTAGCGGAGATGAGGATGTTGAGATGGATGAGTGGCAAAACTATGAAGGAAAAAGTAAGGAATAATCATATTAGAGCTGGTTTAAAGTAGCTCCGATACATGATAAGCTACGAGAAAGTCGATTGAGGTGGCATGGCCATGTCCAACGGAGGCCTTTGGATGCTCCAATACGGAGGAGTGACTTGATTCAGATTGAAGAAACTAAAAGAGCTAGGGGCAGACCTAAAATGACCTTAAGAGAAGTAGTGATGAAAGATGTATATAGCTTAGACATTCTATCAAGTATGACCTCGAATAGAGCTGATTGGAGGGAAAGGATCCATGTAGCCAACCCCATTTAGTTGGAATAAGACTGAGTTGTTGTTGTTAGAGTTGTTGAAATCATTCAGGAGCAGCCAACTAAGAGAAAATTCATTTTTTTGTTCGTTTCTTTGTATAATTTCTGAGCCACTTTTTCTATTGATCTATAATATCTTTATACAGACAATGGTTCACCTATAAGGGAAAATTCCTTTAGAGGGTCCACCTAGTTCTGGCACATCGCAAGACGATGTGGTGAATCCGACTGTTGAATACACAGTTTAAGTCTGGATTGGTCATGTGACAAGTTTCAGACCAAATTTCAATCAAATACCTTCCACATATGTTCATGCACCATTCAGCCTTCCATGTATTGGCATGCACCCCTCCATAAAAAGAGCGTACCCAGTGCACTATTCAACCTTACCATTGCATGCACCCCTCCATGATCCCTAGATTTCAAAGATTTATGCCACTTGGCCAACTCTCTGTGGGTTGAAACTTGACATCTGGGCAGGGGTGGGGGGTCTATCTCTTAACAAAATTTGGGCCTCATTCAACATGCCATGTGGCAGATATTTTGGATCATCAGGAGAGGCTTCACCTGATGAGCCATTGTGGATAAGTTCACCCCATCTGTAATATGCATATGCAAAATAAAATCATTAGGGACAGAAAAGAAATCACTATTTTAATTTGATCCAAGTGATGTAGAAGCAGACATGTAGTGAAAAGCTTACATATGCCTTCAATGCCACCTTTGGACAGTAGCATGCTGAATCACTAATCAAAGAGGAAAAGAAAGATTATTACCTCCACATATCATGGAAACTGTTACACAAGTTTACAGTTCGATCAGCATCAACCGACATGAATGTCTGAATTTCCCCCTCTGAAAATTTTGATCTCTCTGCAAGACTAACATGTAGGCACTGTCAAGAAAAAAAATCTATGAGAAGTGTTGATAAAGCATTATTAAACCTCTTGTTAAAGAAAACAGAACTTATGTGAGGATAAAAGGAACTTGGAAAAATGTAAAAAGGAATAAACCATCAGCCTCATGTGAATCATTATGATGATTATTTAAATCTAAAATTATAAAGTTGACTATAATGTTCGACTGTCATCTTTCAAAAATTGTAATGTTCGGGCAAGAGAAAAACTCAACATGGCACCTAACAGTAGTTCCAGTGATATACATAAAAGCTAAAGATAATAGGTATGACTAATGGTACTAGAAGTTTAAAAGCAGAGTTTGAAACCATATGTAGATAAACACACAGAATTTATATCAGTTAGATCAGATGCATGGAGAAAGCAACCCAACAAAATGTGCAGCAGAAGAAAATATATTAGCACCAGAGCATTGCACTAACAAATCATGGAAAATGGACTCATTATCACCTTGTGAAACTGAAGCATTAATAATTTACTCCATTATCAGATAAGGTAACATGGTAAAAGAATTGTCAGTCCAGACAACCTTTATCCATTGATAATTACATGAACATAATGATTAATGAGGAATGTTTTTGTGCATGACAACATGTAACTGTAGTTCACATAGGTACATGGGAGAAATTCTCAGGGAAAATTGATGGTAACACCTTCTGATATATGCTCATCATGATACTTGACCGTAGCTTTAACTTTAGTTTGGAAAGATGAAAAGTGTATTGAGTATCCAGAAATGACCTGTGGCATTAGGACCAAATTCTAGATTGATTATTACATAGCAAAGGGAAAAAGAGTCACATTGAAAAGGAAAAGGAACAGCAATATAACAGCCTACAAAAACAAAATGTAGCAATCCCAAGAGATCCTCATAGAGAAAAGGTGGATTTCTCAGGCACTCTATATGTACACGATGAAGTTCAGGAAGAAAATAGAAAGTTCATATAGTAGGATCATTATGAAGAAGTAACCAGAATTACTTAAATATCGAAATAAGGCCCAAGGATATCGCGAAAATATAGCCTTCAAAATTACTGGAACCTGGAGTCCACAAAAAAAAAGGGCACCAAAATATCATAAGTTTCTGTTCATTTCAAAATCAATACCTCAGACTGAAACTATTGACACATGGGAGGCAACATTATCTAAGCCCAGAAGATGATATATGTTCAAACATGGCATCCACTCATATTGTCAACAAAAGAAGTCTCAAACTAATAAGTCAAAACAACTGTAACTAAAGTATAAGAAGGCATTGACAAAAAATACACTTGCATAATTTTTTGGAATGTTCATGGGCAAAGAAAAACATGCACAATTTATAGGTTATTGAACTGATAATGAACTCTAAGATAGTGTTAAATATGTGCAGTAGAAACTCTATATTATGGTAGTACAGCAACCAAACAAGTACTTCGTCCTTCTGTTTGGGAAGAAGACAACCAAATACACTATTGTATCAATTACCCATATTAGGAATTTATGAAAGAGTGAAAGGGCATAAAACAGGAAATTAGCTAAACCAAGAGCTAGAAGACGATGTAGTTTAAATGCAGAACCAGCAGTCCCAGAACCCTTTAAACAAGTGAATCATGAGCACCTAAGCATCAGTACACATGTTTCGAGAACAAGCTAACATCTTACCTACTGTAATGATTCTCTTTATTGGAAGGAAAAACTTCATTAACTCAAAAGCATATGGGAAATATACAAGCAATAAAAAGACAGAATTTCAAGGACTCTTGATGTGAAAACCGCAATAAATTTAAACTTTGGAACTTGTGTGATTTCAGGTTCCAGTTCTGAGTCCATGGTTGCTTCGATGCTATGGGCTGCATCGGTCGAGGATACAGATGAATCACTCGACACACCTATGGAGGATTCCAGGGATTCTTCCCAACTTGCCCTTCTGGAGTCAGAGGACCCCGATGGAACCCCGCACCGAAGTTATCTGTGTCTGATCTGTGGCCTGGACAACATGTAGAATCTCTCCATCAATTAAACCCATTGTAAGTATGAATTACTTGTAATTTATAATGTGTTGTACTGATCAATTAGAGTTAATAGGGGTAGTTTAGTAATTTACCCCTGTGAGACCCACATCCCCAGTGGGGAATCCTATTTCCAATAGTTACCCGAACCCGGATTATCCCTGATGTCATATGACATCATTATATAATTAGAATAAGCTAATAGGTACGAAATTCTACTAAAAATCTGATTTAGGAATTAATTTCTAAAAAACTGATTTTGGCTTTAATTAGGCAAACATGCCTTAGTAGAATCACTTATATAAACAACACCTTAGCACTATTCATTCATTCCTAAACTAAGAGAATCGAATCCAGCTTTAGAACTTTGGAGAAAATAGTGGAAGAAAGGAGAAAAGAGAAGAAGAAGAAAGGAAAGGAGGAAGATACCTTGGGGATTTGATCTTGGACTTGAATTGGAAGCTTGGAGACCTCCATTAGAGACCTTGGAGCATAAAAGCAAGGCTGCATCTCCTATCCCTACTGCTGTATCAGGTAAGCCTCAGAAATCCTTGCTGCTCCCATTTCTTTCTTCTCTAATTTCAGTCCAATTTCAGCCTAAACCCATCTCCGCCATTAAAGCTTAAAGACCTAAGCTCTATTAACCAATTTATGCCCAATTAAATACTGTTTTGAACCAATTAAAGGATCAGTTGTGGCTGTGACCTGAAATCCCAATATTAGGAACTCAAATCTTGGCTGAAATTGCCTAATTAATGAACCCTAATAGATAATTAATGGTAATTTATAAAAATTCCCAAAATTGGACTTGAATTGTGAAATTGATTCACTAATTGTATGGACCCACCTTAGATTAGGTTTAAAATACCAAATTAGGGCTATGCATGTCAGGATTTGGGGGTTACTAGCAAAACCCCCAATTCTGACTTTCCAATCGAATGCAAAACTAGGGTTTGAACCGGTCAACCGGTTCATCTGCCCCCTGAATCTGATTCAGTTGATTTGGACCAAAATGCCCCTTGAACCTTTGTTGGACTTTAGCCTGCCTCCTGACCCTAATATCTGATGTTTTCCATTGTTTTAGGACTGTGTTTAGTCTGTTCTTGCCTGTCTTTGCCTGATTACTGGAGCTATACCATCCTAGGTTAGTTATCATCGCCAGATAAGGGAATTTGACTTAATTTATGTGTGTTTATGTCTTAATTTCTTTTGTTCAGTGTGCCATGTCATGCATCACTATTATTGTTCAGATCATGCAGTTTACTAGCTTTATAATTTTTACATTAGACTGCATGTGATTAGGTTGCATTGGCATACTGCATTGCATTAATATTACTTGATACTGTACAATGATGTTAATGATGCACTGTTTACTCTAAAATTGAACTGTACATACATATGCCATAATGACTAGACTGCATTGGGTTAGGATGCTTCATAACCCAGTACTACGTCCCTTACCAACAGGGGAAGAGGTGTTGGATAACCCGTGGTAGGTCCGAAGGGTAAATTCCAGAATGCCATTCACTGTCCCATGTTAGTGATCCGCTCCGCTGTGGGAACAAACAGTAGGGTTAGTCACTGGGGGTCCGTTAGCGTCAGATGTATGATGCCTGAGCTGCCGGGTCTCCACCGTAGTAGAATGCTTTCGCTCGGGTGACCGACGTCTGGTTATGTGTTTCCGGGACCGAGGGTAGTATTCTATTACAGTAGTACTTATACCTCATACGACCTAGTATCCATGTTAGGAGCATGCAAACTTAGGACATTCATCATGGACTGTTGTGATATGTTTGCTTGCATTTCCTTACTGGGCTCAGTGGAGCTCACCCCTGTGTACACCTTATTTTTCAGATGATATTCCTACTGCTTCTGGTATCTCCATGGGAGTCTCCTCTACACAGGACTCTCCTTCAGCTCTCGGAGTTGCCACTTCTCACTTGGTGGAGCACCATGCTTCGTGCTCATGCGACGATTGTGCTTTCTCTTGAGCCGCCTGGCTGACAGGCTACTTCTTTCCTTTCCTTTTTATATAACACTTTTGTATAGACTAATGTATATAAGTCTTTTGGGGTTTTGGGTTACTTTTGTCGACTTCTAGTTTAACTCAATTTCACTTGAACATATATACAACTGTTATCACTAGTTCTTCCTTATTTACTGCCTTATTCATATATTTAATTGCTTCCGCTGCATTTAAATTTTGTATTTGTGAATGAGATTGAGAATAGAGTACAACACTTGCGATCCTGGTGGGTTGGTTGGATGTGAGAGACATCCAGTCACACTTGGCCCTTATAAACCGGGCAGGGGTGTGACACTTGAGGGACAAATAAAAGGAAAAAAACAAACACTAAAGCCCCAAAACATAACCTAATAGCTACCCAAACTTCCAACAAGGCCACCCAACTTCCTACTGAAGCACCAGTAACCTCCCGAGAGGGAGACTCAACCCACATTTGAGAGAAATGGAAGAGATCAATGCAAGAGAAGAGGAGAGGAAAAGATGAGAGGAGGAGAATTTGCGTGCAATGTTTTAGGGCGAGACACGATTGCTCTCCCCTTATATTCACTTTTTTTCTTTTGGATGAATAAAAAATTCATTACCAAAGGAAAGAGAAGGGGGAGGGGAGCATACAAATAACAAGGCATGCCTTAACAAAGGAGAAAGCAAGGGCCTGCTAAGGGGGAAGGGGGCTAAATACAACCCAGCAACAAAAATTTTCAAGAGAGCCCATCTTGGCCTGACAAGTTGTCCTGGCAAAGGACGTTGTTACAGATATCCATAAGAGGAAAAATCTTCTCATTGCTAGGCAAGGAATAGTCCCCAAGGGGATGCTTGGGGAAAGGAGAGCTTGTGTCGCGTAACTGGTAAACACGAAGGGGGAGATGACAGGCAGCAGAGGGCTAGAGGGGGCCAGATGGAGGGATATGGTTACTGATCTGGGGATCAGATTGAACAAACCCATGGGGTAGCAAGAGGGGCCACGATTGGGTGGACCAAAGGGGGCTGGCTGGAGGTAATGAGGAGAGGGGGCTGGTCCAAGTGCAATGGGCCAGGGAGAATTGAGAGATGGGATGGGTTAGGAGAGGTATGACTAGATGCAGTGGGACAGGTTTGGTAGGAGTGCCCGAACCGACCAGAATGCAAAACGGTGGGACCATCTTGGATGGGGGTATACTGAGGAGGAGTAGGGAGCAGCCCAGGAGCTCAGTTTCTAGAGGAAAGAGGGACAGCCAAGTAGGTAACAGGCACATGGGCTTTCAATCGATTAGTTGGCCCAAAAAAACCCACTAGGAGTTGGGCCAGAGGGGCTAGGAACTAACGAGAGAGAAGCTGGCTTGAGGGAGTTCTGGGGAGGGCAGGGGTTCTTAGGAGTATCATTCGTTGAAAGTGATAGGGGCAGAGGGCTGGAACCCACAGGAGAAGAAGAGTCTGGAGGAGAGAAATGCGAGACTTGGGAGGAGTTGACGACCAAGTCAAGAAGGGACGTAGATGGCGAGGAAGATCTGATCGTAAGGCAAGATCTATGGCAGTCGACGGCAGAGGAACCCATGGGAGAGAGACAGCTTGAGGGACAGACTTCATAGGAGCTGTGTGCAGGAGCAGGAAGAGCATCGGGAGATCTCAACGAGATCTCGCGAGAGTTGTTGCACTTTTTCAACTCGTATGCCATCTCATCTCGACCTCCTAGAAAACCAAGATCTCGGTCGAGATTTCCCGAGATCTCACGAGTTTTCGAACTATGGTTCTACCGGGCAGAGTGGGTGCCTAACACCTTCCCACCTTCGTAATCTGACCCTAACCCGAATCTCTGAACAAACCATGTGGAATTAAATCCGCCTCTTTCCCTTGACAAGGGATTGAGCCTCCCCTTTATAGGCCCTCATTCTAGGTGGTGACACTGATTCCTTTTTATCATGTTCATACCAATCCCCCTATTGCCAAAGACCAAGAACGCATCACATGCCAATCGATTTCCTTAGGTCATGGTACCTACACATGTATAACATTTGATAATTTATTTTATGTCTATTCATTCCTAATGCATATTTAAGTAGTTTTAATAGAATTACGTGTATTCTAGTACTAAATTTTTTGTGGGATAGGCCATATCAGAGCATGTATACAGCAGTATATATCCGAAGTCAAACTACCACTTTGGGGGGGCTTTTAAATCTAAGGGTTCTACTATGTTTAGAGGGCCTAAAATAGGGGTTCCTAGAAGTTCTTGTTAAGAATAGTTGTATCAAGGTTATATATGTACATAACCCCTCTTTTATGTATTCTTTATGCCATTTGTATGAGGCCAAGGGCCTGTGTGTAATTATATATTCTTTTCAATATAAGCATGTTAGTCTCTTATTTTAAGACATAACACACCAAACCAAAACCGTGGCTGCTCTCTTGAAATTTCTTCTCGTATTCTTCTTTCACTCTAAAAGCTAACAGTTCTGGGACCTAATTTGTCCATTTGGACCTCGAAACCACAACCAAAACCATCCAGCAATACATACTAGGTTTTGCCCGAAATTTCACCATTTTGTGAAATATTTCAGATTTGAGCCTAAGATAAACCAGGCTTGAAACGAAACCTAAAACTATGGCCTCCCCTAATGGCAATATATTATTGTCCATTAAAAAAAACGGCGTACCCAGTGCACAAGACTCCCACCACTTCGGGGTCTGGGGAGGGTCATAATGTACACAGCCTTACCTCCGCTTCGCAGAGAGGCTATTTCCAGAGTTGAATCCGCAACCACTAGGTCGCAATGGAGCAACCTTACCGTTTTGTCAAGGTCTGCCCTCTATATTAATGTCCATTGGGTTTCTCTGAAATCTTTCACAATGTGATATACAACTTCAGATTAATTACAATCCTGCCATTGCTTGTTATAAGTCTTGATTTATCTTCTAGTTTGCTATTCAACTTTGGATTTGAGTGCTTCTTTTCTTGGGTGGGCCCTTAAGCAACCCAACAAGGGTTATTCCAACCCGGGTCTGCATTAATGGCATGGCTAAAAGAACAACCATTACTTGTTCTCATTACCATGCATGTGCGCAAGACCTTTTTGCTTATTGTATACCCTTATACCCATATTACAACAGTTTCCTTTCTTATGAACCTGAAGTCCCTCAAAATAGAGTTCCAAAAGGATCATAACTCCCAAATTGGAACAATAGAAACATATAATTTCCATCTCAAACTGACATGAAGAGATACATAATTAAGTCCGAGTCCTCATGCAAATATCATTGGTATTCTTATTAAAGTATATAAAAAATATCGGAAGAAATCCAACTCAAGTGATTTACAGGACATAAAAACACAGATCTGAAATTCCCTGTGGTAAAAATCATTATCCTGATTGTGTTTGGAGAAGAAGATATCTTCTTACAAGGGATGAGATGTTTGACAACAACATTGAGAGAAACGGACCTTGATACACCAGGATAAGAACTAGAATGTATACATCCATGTTTGGTTTCAATTCAAGCCTTAAACTGTAAGAGACCCACTAATTGGTCTCATCAAGGTTTTTTATTTGGGGGATATTTCGGGGAAAAATAAGAAAGGTTATAAGAAACTTGCATTATTCTTCACAAGGGGACTTACAAGAAAAACTACGCTGAAGGCAGAGCATTGATAAAAACATAGCACTGTTTTGAGCTCAGGCACATCTTAAATGCTGCTTCAGTTCTATTAGAAAGTAGAATTACCAACTTTTACATGAATTTGAAAGTGGATGATGGGCATGTTCAATCAATATGGGTAGAAATCCAAATTGCTAAACAGAAGAGAATACAACTATAGAAAAATAAACTCATCAAACTTATCAAATATTTATTTACCTTGTTGAAGAAACGTAATCAATTTATTGAGAAGCAAGGGCCCAAGAAAACCAATACAATCATTTAATACCTGTAGAAATAAGAAAATTGATAATATATTTATAGGAAGAGCATGGCACAGTTTGACAAAAATCAAGATTAGTACATCATCAAATAGTATGACTATAGATAAAATATATACTGCGTACAATAACAATTACCAAGATCTCAATTGATTAATGCTTTACATTTCACCATTAAGCAAGACAATATTAAAATTTAGTCAGTGATTTTGTCATTTTTGCCATCGCTAAAATTACCACTTACACTTCAAAGAAAAACAAGTCAAAGTCTAACAGTTATTGCAACAAATCATCTAATGTAATGGAATATCCAGCTTGTTGGTTAAGATTAAATGACCTGCCCGAAACAACTTAGTTAGCGCTACATTTTCCTCAGTATCACTGCCTCCATCTGAACAATCCTAATCATCAAATCTAAATTATTTTAACGGTGGCTAAGTGTCTTTTGACCACTAAAAGATGAAATATACATTGGGTATCCATATCATTCTATTATCTTGTAACTACTGGATAAATCAAGTTAAAAAGGCAATAACCCTACGAAAGAGGAAAGCTACCTTGGAAAAAGTACCTTTAATAGGCCTAGGCGGAAATAAGGCCGTCCATATGCACAACATACTGCTCTAAACAAAGATGGATGAGAGAAATTTTTCCTTTGCTCAGCTACCCAACAACATTGCAGTGTACTGTGGCAAGTGGAAGGATTCAGGTCGATGGGTAGCTGAATTAGATCTTCGAAATCCAGCTGCTTAAGCACACCACGGTCCATTACTGAATTGATCGACTTGAAAGTGAGGGTATGCCAATAGCTGCAAGTGTTACCCTAAGACAATGAAGCAAACCAGGAGAAGGGGGAAAAGAAAATCTTTAACTAGGATTAATTTCAATAAAAATATTAATAAACAAACAAAATATAAAATTGCATTCCAATGGACCCATAAGATCCATCACTAGAATTGCCAGCATAGAAACAACAATTTGGTAAATGATTCTACACCTTAATTCATGAATCCCCCAAGCCTGAGTAATGGGTAATGCAAGTATACTACTCCCCACAAATCTATGAAAACATGATTTACAATTTCTCTTAACTCATTGTGATCAATAGAACAACAAAGTGTGTTCAAGACATAGGTAACTACCATTAGGTAACCATTCAGTCATTACATCAACACCCAAATACTTCAATACTCAGGGCATCTGTATCAATATGATCTGATGCCAATGCTGATGCTGAACAAAGCATTAATTTTACCCCTTCATAGTGTGCTATTCGCTATTTGTTTGGCATAAATGAACACCAGGCATTCCAAAATACGTGGGGATGTATATAAATCAGCACTCAATTATTCACTATTCAGAGCATTGGTATTAATTTGGTGTGATGCCAATGCTGAAGCCAGATAAAGAATGAATATTACCGCTTCATAATGTGCTATTCACTAGTTTACTATGTTTCTTTTTCAGCACTAGTTTGACATAAATGAACAACAGGTATCCTTCATGACATCTGTTATGACCTACAAAAAGCTTCTAGTTGGAAAATATAAATTATATGAATTCATTAGTGCCCTTATCTTTAGGTTTTTCAATGATATCATTCACTTTACATCTTGGCATTTAACAGAAAATATCATTTTCATCCAAGAATGTAATCCATCTTTGTTCAGTTTGTAGACTGAGACTCCATGCACCTGTGGGATTCCAAACTCAGGTATATATCCATGGAATACTGCTTAATCTACTTTTGAAGACACCTGACTGCCCATTTGAAATACTTATTTATCAACCAAAAGATAAGGCATTGCTTTGTTCAGAAGTAAATAACTGTGACTTATTGAAATTTTGTCCCCCCCCCCCAAAAGAAAAACAGAGCAAATATCTTCAAATAACACTAAGTAATTGTAGGTAATGGTAAAAAGACATACAGAATCTCCAAGATCATCCTCTATTTCCAAGTTGCATGAGATAAGTGAATCTTCTAGTGAACCACATTTTCTGCAAGTGTAAAACACCATAAAGTCAATGGATCCTATATTGGAGCAACAGAAAGATCAAATGCATCAATGTACAGCAACATAAAAATGTTAAGCGAAAAAGAAAAACGCATGGCAAGAAAAATTGCCAAACAGAAAACTAGAAGTTTCATAATAATAAGACTTTTGGTCACTCCTCCCTTGTGTGCAAGTCCTCGACCACCGCTGGTTGTGATGCAGCTTCTCCTTGCAAGACCCCTGCTGCCGCTGCTGCTGCTGCTGTGTGTGAAGCCTACCCCACTGGGGTTTGTAGAAGACCCTCTGTGTGCAAAGACAACCCTCCTGGGATGTCTGAGCCTGAAGCCTCATCTCTTCTGGCATCTTATGCTCATCGTGATCCCAGTCATGGCTGGAGAAGGAGCCGCAATTAAGACTTGCTGGCAGGTCCTTCCGAGTTTCTCCTTGCTGCTCTTCTACCTTCGGATCAATGGTCCCCATCCTGCTACAGCAGGTCATAACGCTGTCCTTCAGTCTGCCACCCTCAGTGGTGAAGACGACCTCTCCCCTCCCGAGGAGTTGAACTTGACCTGTCCCTTTCCTGCACAAATCCCCTCTGCTCTTTCGGGTGCTGAGCCTGGCATCCCTCTGCTGGCTCACACAATGCTTCCCTCGAACGTTGGGATTTCCTCTTTTCTCCAAAAGCAGGTCAAGCATTTTTTATCCCCTAGACCTTCCCCCCCCCCCCCCCTCGATAGTCCCCCCTTTGACTCCCTCGCTTTTGCCCCTTCCCTCTCTGTCTCGGCCCCCTCTCCCCCTCTCTTTGGCAAGCCCATCTGATTCTAATGGGCCAGTCCCTTCTTTGACTGACATTTCGGATTCTTCTGGGCCCATTCCTCCCCCGATCCAGCCAATTTTCAATCCATCTTTGCCTGGCCCATCTAGTTCTAATGGGCCAGTTTCCCCTTCTCCCCTAATCCATAATTCCTCCTGCCACCCCCTCTCTTCTCATCACTCCTCTGCCCCTACGTCTCTCCATGTCTTCCTTCGCCGCAACCCCAGCTCCCCTCCTTTCCCCAAGAAGCGCCCCTACATTTCTTACTCCCTGCCTGGTCCGGAGTTGTTTTCGCCTATCATTTTGGATGGCAAGAATAGCACTATTGGTGGTGAGCCTATTGACCCGGGATAGTCAGATTCTCCTGAGCCTATTGACCAGGAATAGCGCTATTGGAGGTGAGCCTATTGGTTTTTGGTTAGCTAGGTATTTTTTCCTTTTTGCGAGCGTGTGGCTCCCCTTTTAGTTTGCACTTTGTGTTAGGGCCTTGTCCCTTTTGCCTGTCCTAGCCTTTGGCAGGTCTTGGCTTTTGCTTGTATCCGCCCCCCTTTTTTCTTCCTCCTTTGGTAATTGGATTTTTTATTCATCCAAAAAAAAAAAACAATAGTAATGTTTAATTGTATTACATTAAAAGAGATTTTAATATATTCATCAGATGAATAAAAGAACTTTTATCCATTTGTAGAATAGATCATCATTGCTCCACTATAATATATTTATTTTTATTTATCATCAAGATTCAATGATGCTAGTTATTTTTTTTTAATTTCAGATGATTACATTTGTATAGTAAACTATCTCAAGTCGCAACTATGACATCCTACATTTAATAAAAGATAAAGTAAAAGGCCAATAATACTGTAAAACTTAAAAAAAAAAAAAAACCGCAGATATATGCAGCATGATTATCATGATACAAAAGGAAATTTTGAGAAAAAAAGGTCAGCAATTAATACCTGTTGCTGGAAGATTCCCTTATTACTCTTCCTATGTTGAGATATATCACAAATACGACATCCAATACAAAGGAACAGCTCTCTTTAAAATTTCTTACAACCTGTTACACATTTTTTCTATAAATTCTCATGCAGTATAAGGCACAATAAAACAAACAATTTAAGTTCTGGAGTGTGCAAATCGAACTATATGACTAATGATGACACACTGGGCGAAGAACATTTTAACAAGTCACGTAGAAGGGCATTTTGTCAAGACCAGTCTTATGGAGCAGTCTTGGCCATTTTATTTTATCAACTAGAGAACTTCTACCTCTATTTTATGAGTAATTCCTATGACACTGATTACATAGTAAATCTAATTTCATCTCAAGCTTAACTTCTATTCATGGTACAAGGTGAATAGCAGCTGCATAATCAGAAGGATCACTCATCTGTCAATTCACAGTATGAATGAATGACATAGACAGACCTCTTTCACTTGGGAGTCAGTAATAGAGTTCTTATCCCTTAAAATTTATACAAAATAAAGCACCTGCAGTATGGACAGATCAGAGGTAAGTCATAAGTGTCTCAAATGAGGGTTTTAAATGACATTCGGATTTCAGACAAATGTTGGTCATTAGGAAACCGCACATATTTAGTGTCAATAATGCTCATGCTGTTACTTATTAATGCTGTAAAAATTTAAGAAATAAAAGAACTTGAGAAGACCACTCGTAGTTGTTTTTTTTTTCCTTGGACATAGAATTAGACATACATATACCCGGTAATAAAAGTAAACAGGGTCCCAGCAAAAGATTCTCCACAATTTATTGGTCTGAGTTAGGTTGTTTCTGCCAAACTTCCAACAATTACAGTAAAGTACACAATCTTGATCCCATGAACAGGGTTTTTTTTTTCCTTTCCTTTCTTGGGTAGATCTAAAGATAGAGAGACATGGTCTATTTTACATGATACAGCTGGCCCTGAAAAGCACTGAAACCATCTTCCTTGGGTCCTATCTCACAGAACTCAAATTTTTTTGATAAACTTCACACAGAGAGGAGGAACTGTTTCTATCATGGAATGGGTGGCAGTTTTTTATCCACATCAAAGGTCCTCTGGCATGAGTTTTGCTTGTAGATAATTTGACCTACCAAAATCATCAAAGCTCTGTGCTTATAGATATTCCAGCTGAGGTTAAGAAGAAAAAGAAGAAGGGGTCAAAAAAACAAAAGATAAAAGCAGAGCTATTTAATCAAGGTGGCTGCTTGGGGATGAATACATACTATGATATTTCCTTCATTGACCATGTCCATGAAAGGTAGTAGTCCTTCAGTTATCTCATCTGTTCAGTCAGCACAGCTAGCTCAGCAGTCATAAGTTCCTTGGATCTCTGGATTGTGACATCTGTTTTCTCCTTCTATATTTTTGCATTTGTTTCCTTATCAAACATAATATTCATCATAAATAGAGCATTCGTGAGAAATTGGGATCATGGACAGTTCCACATTTTTATGTTATCGGAGCAGGTCTCAATCTCTGATTTTTTTCTCCATTCGTTTTCGCTTCAGGGCACGCACATTAGTAGCATTTTCTTCTTTCTTGACACTAATCATGCAATCTCTACAACCTTCTCATGGCCTCACCTTAGTAACCAAAAATGTCCCCAATTCATCATCCAGTGTTGTTCCAATTTCCAGAATTTTTCAGTTAAACTAAAAAAGGATAAGCTATTTGTTAGGATAAATACAACTTGTTCCAGCCAAGGATCGAGATGATGCCGACCTAGGTTTCGACCAGCCAGAAACCGAAATTTGGTCAAAACTTGGTATTTTTTCCCAGCCAACTCAAGTTGGTGGTTTCGAGGCCCAGAAATGCTTTTTTTGCTCTGGTTTTTTCTATACAGCCTATTTTTGACATTCTAAACACAATACATTAACTATTTTCACAAAAACAAAAAAACACACAAAATGGTACTTGTGGTTTTTACCCAAGTTTACTAGTGTATGTTGAATGATCTTGTACAGTGTACACTAGCCTCATTATAAATACTAGTTCACATATAGTTAAACTACTAGAAAACTAAATAATTCATGTTAACCATAAATTATACAACACTCACCACTAATTCCACGAGGAGTTTCTTGGCGTGTCCAATCCACGAGCCGCGTACCACTAAAGATGTCATAACCGTTCATCCAAGTGCACTACATATGTATCCCATGACATGCTTTGGGCTTAATTGTTCTAATAGTCCATAATTTCCCATCATCAACTTGTCTGAGATATCACAATCTACAGAAGGGCTCACCGAGACTGTAATGTGGAGCTAGCACACATGGTTGGGCTGGATACCCGAAGATACTATCGACAAAAGATGACCCAGCACCTGACCCATCCCCATATCCATATGTAGCAGAAGATACATCATAGTCGTGCCCATATCCAAATGAAGTAGAAGATCCACCATGTCCACCATCATATCCAAATGAACCATTGCTCTCGAAGGATGGTCCACTAGCACATCCACCATATGGTCCACACCCAGCATGTGATACTGATCCGACACTCTCAAAGCCACTATCATGATGTTGTGCTGGACTAGGGGTCACTATTATGAAGGATGGCACGCACCAATGCTCAGATCCTCTAGTCTCCCCCAAACTCGTGGTTTCTATAGTTTCAGACAAGCTCGATATATCCATCCCAGATGCCTCATCAGTAAGTCCGAACTTCTTGCGAGGACCTCGACGGTAAACTCTAGAGGTATGTGCACCATGATCAACATCTTGTGTTGTATGAGTAAACTAAGTCTCCCCTGTAAATTGTGTGGATCTCGCTCTGGCTCCTAAATCATCTAGTCCTCCTTATTGTGTAAGGATGCTAATCTGCCATTATCATCATAACACCCACCAATACCACCACTAGCATGGTTTAAAGTATCGCATCATATCGTTTTGTCTCAGTCGATACGTATCGGTATTGCAGGGTATCGAGACGATACAATGAGACTCGTCTCTTTTTTTTTTTTAAATGGTATCAATCAGTATCGCATTGTATCGGCCGATATGGCGCGATACGATACGATCAATATGTACCGATACGATTGATTTAGGGGTTAAAAAAAAATTATCGGTACATATCGGCCAATACAGCATGATACAATGCGATACATTGCGATATACTGTGATACGCACATTAAAAGGCACATGGGACTTCAGAATTCTGATTCTAGAAACCACCAGTAGCACCTGGACAGACAAGTTTTCACCCAAAACCTCAATTTTGTGTCATCTTCTTTCAAATTTCATGCTTGAGGCTTTGATTCCTTGCTGAAAAAAAAATCAAAATCGAGGAAACAAACTACACTTTGGTTGAATCAAGGAAACAAACTACAATATTGCTTATTTATATTGTTTTTTGCTCCAAAAGTGTATTTCTATGTGTATCCTGACCATTTCCATGCGTATCTATTGCGTGTGATACGTATCTCCCATACGATACATCTATTAAATCATCCCACTGATATGATATGCGACATTGATATTTTAAACCTTGACCACCACCATCATCATCATCACCACCACCATGTCTCTGAGTCTGGGTGGGTGGTTGAGTGGCATCCGAGGAATGGGACCACTAATCATTATCAGCTCTACTACTACCAGGGTATGCTTCGAATGGACGTGGGGTTTATGAATGAACTCTGCCCTCGGTTGCCATATTACTCATCAACATCATCCCCATTTATGAAGCAATCTCGTTATTGGGCCGACCCCCAGCCTCATCTAATAAAGGCTTACCTCAATCCCTGGCCCACTCATAAAGGGATTCTCTTCATCAACGTCTACTTGGAATATTTCTGTCAACTTGATTGGGCTTATATCGTGTTCCATGCCAAGTCGTATGTGCGCCTCTCTCAATCTCATATTATAATGCACATAGACCAAGTCCTCAAGTCTCTTAGCACCCAATCGGTTCCGCCTCTTGGAGTGTATGAGGTTGAACATACTCCGTGATGCTCGCATCAAGTGTCAGAACATGTCTGAGATAGCACTCTACGTACTATCTTGGATAGGATAGGTGAATCGGTGTCATATTGTAACCACCATTCAGCTACAAGAGAGCATTAAAGATTATTGTTAGGTAATAGTAAATAAGGGTGCATACTTAAATATGAATGGAAAGACTAAGGTGATTGGACCAACCAGGAGCAATGCCATCTCGAGCCGTTGTTGCCACTGATCAGCCGAAACTCCCAGTAGCATCCCTAAAAGCTTTCATATGTATCCATTTTAGTTAGCATCAATACCAACAAGTATAATTGCATAAGTTTCTACCTACTAAACAATAGCTGATTCTTACCTCGGCATTGATAACCCCTTGTCTAGTTGCATTTGACTCAAACCTAGCAACCACTGCGTGAACTACATTTATCAAATCTTCTCTCAACCCAAGTCTATGCTTGTAGTGGTTTTTAGGATTTAGATAGTATGTTGAACACAACAAAGTACCACAATAAGAAACTAAATGACAATCACAAATTGACAACTTGAACTGAAGTTAATAAAGTAACTCACCAGACTTGTTGCCCGATGTAAGTTAATAATCGCCACCTCCTCTGCTGCCCGATGTTGCTCCACCACCACCACCTCCGCTGGCAAATGATCCTCCATCAAACTTGTCTGGCTCTGCAGACAACTGGAGAGCCCTCTTCAACTCTTCTTCTACCATCTCCGATGGTCTCCCCCTGCATTTTGTTGCTCCCACCACTAACGGCTCTAAAAAAGTTGCCCTCTGCCCTCCTGGCTTTCTTGAAGATGAAGCCAAGCTCTGGGAAAATTGCCTTGTGGGTAATTTTCTTGGCTCAAAACCTGCATTCCACACGGTGAAGCTATCTCTCACCAAGCAATGGCGCCCTCAAGGAAATCTCGACATCTCTTTGCTCAATAATGGGTTCTTTCTGTTCAAGTTTTCTGAGGTTCAAGACAAGATTCGTGCACTCGAGGGAGGCCCCTGGCATGTGGGTAAAAAGCCCATTTTCCTTCGGCAATGGCATCGTCAGCTTCAGCTCCGGCGACTGGTTTTCTCTTCCCTTCCACTTTGGGTCTCCCTCCTTGGGCTTCCTCTCCATTACTGGAGCACCGATGGCCTTAGCACTGTGGGTTCTGTCCTTAGTACCCCACTTTTCTCTGATCTTCGAACCTCCAGGAAAGACCGCCTTGCTTATGCAAGAATTTGCATTGAAGTCTCTGCTGAAGAACCCCTTCCCTCTTTTGTCACGGTGCATGAGGGTGCTGACTACTCCTTCGAGCAAGAGGTCCATTTTGACTGGAAGCCTCGTCAGTGCCTGGTTTGCAAATCCTTTGGACATGATACAAAGCTCTGTGCCGCTAAGTCTCCTAACCCCATCTCCAAATCTGGGTGTATCAAATCCCATCCACAAGCTAAGGAGCCTTCTCATGTTGCATCTGAGGACATTGGCACTTCTTGTGGTAGGACTCGAACCAGATTCAAGCAAAGGAGCCATCTCCGGAAAGTTTCTACTGCTGGGGATCGTGCTTTAAGCCAGGGGTCCTTACCTTTGGGTAACAACAGGTTCTCTCCTCTGTCTTCTGATGATGCAACTGAACCTCTTACTTGCCCAGAGGTACTGCAGTTCAACATCTCCCATCGCAGTAGCTCTCGTATGGCGGAAGTTCCTCCTCGAAGTACCTCTGTGCCCAGACTTTCTGGCAGTTCTGCTGAGCCTATACCTGCTTCTCCCTCTTTGCCGGTTAACCAACTGCAACTTTCGAGCTCCCTCGATGTGCTCCCCTCTGTAACCATTTCTTCTCCTCAGTCTGGTTTTTCCCTTTCAACTGCAATCTCAGAAAGATCCCTGTACAGGCTGTACCCTTCTAAACCTACAAGTACTCCTCTTATCCCTAACACCCGTCCCACCACTTCTCTCTCTACCACCTGTCTACCGGTGGACCCCACTCTAAACCCCTCCTCTTCGTTACTTAGTCCTGGGCCCTCTACCCAGCTTTCAGGTTCTCAGGCCTTAACCTGTAGGAACCCAAACTCATCAAACCCCTCTCATGTTGACCAGGTTCAATGCACTTCTGCTTTAGTCCCGGTTCAGGCTTTTATTGTTCAGGGCCCTAAGATCCCTGCTGGCCCAATGACTAAACTATCCCCTGTCAGCACTTTTTGCCGCAGGCACCGAAGCCCCTCTCGGCCCTGGTCTTTTATTTCTAGGCTCGTTGAGCCTTTGGCGCACCTACCCCCGCTGTCCTAATGAATCAGGGTATTTTCTGGAATACCAGGGGTCTTAACTCCCCCTCAAAACATGCTGCTGTTCGATCTCATATCAGGCTTGTTCATGCAAGTTTTTATTGCTTAATAGAAACCCATATCAAAGAAGCTAATTCTGCCCGTATCTTGGATTCCATTGCTCGTGGTTGGTCATTTCTTTCTAACTACCCCCACCATCCGAATGGCAGAATTTGGATCCTTTGGGACCCTTGTAAATATAACATCTCTCTCCTCTCCTCTTCTTCCCAATTTATGCATCTGAACTTCTTTGACTGTACCAGCCAATCAAACTTTTTTCTCACTGTGGTCTATGCCTCAAATTGTCCTACCCAAAGGCTCTCCCTTTGGACTGACTTACGCTCTCTTTCAAGCCAGATTGGTAATACCCCGTGGGGGATTGGAGGAGACTTTAATGTTATAAGATACAGCCATGAGAAGCTAGGAGGAGATCAGATTGACTTGGATGCTATGAGCTCTTTCAATGATTGTATTGAAGACATAGGGGTAAATGACTTAAGATGGACTGATCCATCTTTCACTTGGAATAATAAAAGGTCTGGCAACGCTCGCATCTCTTGCAAGTTGGATAGAATCCTGGTAAATGAAGTCTGGCTCTCTTCCCTTCCTTCCTCCTGTGCCACCTTTGACACCCCAGGTATCTCTGATCATTGTCCTATCAACCTTACCATCCAACCTTATACCTCTTTTGGCCCACAACCTTTTAAATACTTTGACATGTGGTCTTCCCACCCTACCTTCCTTCCCACTGTTCAGGAAGCTTGGGACAAGCCTGTCCATGCCTTCTCCTCTCCTCTTATTGCTTTTGCCAGAAAGCTTTGCAATGTAAAGGAGGGCCTCAAATTCTGGAACACTAACACCTTAGGTATTATCTCCCAGAAGGTCCTGAATTGTAAAGACAAGCTCTACAACATTCAGATTCAGCTCCAATCAGATACTCTAAATGTTGCTTTGGCCGGAGAAGAAAAAGAGGTTTCCTTGGAGCTCTCATCCCTCCTTGCCCAAGAAGAGAGTTTTCTTGAGCAGAACTCCAGGATCCTGTGGCTGGAATTGGGAGACTCAAATACAGCCTATTTCCATCGCTCCTTGAAAGCAAGGACTAATGCAAATTCCATCCTCAAGCTTCGGGGTTCTGATGGATCTATTATCACTGGAGTCAAGGATATAAAGGATATGGCTGTGACACACTTCAAGGATATTTTCAATGGCTCTTTAGATGACCCTGGCCCTTTCCCCAACAATCTGCTTAACATGTTCATCCCTGCGGAGCTGCTCCCCTCTCTTCGAGCTATCCCTGATGAAGTCGAAATTGAGGCTGCTATTCGTACTCTCAAAGTGAATGGTGCTCCTGGCCCGGATGGCTTTAGCATGGGTTTCTTTTTAGCAGCTTGGGATGCCATTGAGAATGAGATCATCAAAGCCATCCAAAGCTTCTTCTACAATCCAAGTCAGATCAAAGGGCTAAACCATACTTTTCTTTGTCTTATTCCTAAAAAGGATGGTGCTTCAGTCATGTCTGATTTTAGGCCTATTGCTCTCTGCAATTTGATCTACAAGTTCATTGCCAAAATTCTAGCAATTAGACTCAAGGGGGTTGTTGATTTACTAGTCAGTGAAAATCAGTCGGCCTTCATCCTAGGTAGAAGTAGTGTCGACAACATTCTTCTTTGCAATGGGATTGTCAGAGGTTTTACTAGATCCAACCACTCCCCAGCTGCTCTCTTGAAGATAGACATCCACAAGGCTTTTGACTCCCTATGATGTGACTTCATTATCAATGTGATGACTAAGATGGGATTTCCTCCTGTTTTTGTTCACTGGATCCATGCTTGCATCTCCTCTCCCCAGCTCTCCGTCCTTGTCAATGGCAGCCCTGCAGGTTACTTCTCTACATCCATGGGAATCAGACAAGGGTGTCCGCTTTCTCCTTATATTTTCACATTGGCTATGGAAGTTCTGTCAAGGGATATCCAAACCAGTACGGATCAAAATCTCATCTCCCCCATCCCCAAGTGTAAAGCTCTTAAGCTCTCCCATTTGGCCTTTGCAGACGACCTCATGATCTTCTCCAAGGCTACTATCAGTTCCTTTGAAACTATCATAGCTTGTCTTCAGCACTTCCAGGAGATCTCAAGCTTGAGCATCAATCCATCAAAGTCCCTTCTCTTCCTTACTGGGGTCTCGGACATGGAGAGAAACTCCCTTATTGAGAAAGTCGGCTTCTCTATTGGTCAGTTCCCTATCAAATACTTGGGTCTCCCCCTAATTCCTGCGAGGCGCACTCCTATGCTAGATCTCATCAGGAAAAGGCTTCAGCTCTGGAAAGGCAAATTACTCTCTTATGCGGGTCAGTTGGTTCTTATCAAATCAGTGTTGGAATCCTCTTACATCTTCTGGTCTAGTATTTATGGGCTGCCTTACTCTACCATCAAAGCTGTGGAATCTCCGATGGCCTCTTTACTTTGGAAAGGCACTAATTCCTCTGTCCTGTTTGTTGGGGTTTTGTTTGCGTTCCAAAAAAGGAGGGTGGTCTGGGTATCCGTAGAATCAAAGCAGTTAACATGGCGGGCATTATCAAATTGATCTGGAACATTGTATCCAAAAAGAGAAGTATTTGGGTTGAATGGATATTCGAGGCACCTAAAGCATGATTCCTTTTGGACTGTCTCCCCAACTGTGGATGCTTCTTGGGTCTGGCGTAAGATCTTAGATGCTCGCTCCCTTGTTTAAGGAGCTATCGCATTGGAGATGGTTCCTCTACTTCCTTATGGCTGGATTATCGGCACCCCATGGGCATTCTTCTCCACCTCGTTAGCCCAAGAACCATCTATAGATCAGGCCTTCCAAGAGGCTCTCAAATTGCTGCTATCCTTGGCCCCACTAGTTGGCTCACGGCTCCCTTATCACACCAGACACTTGTCAAGATTTGGGCTGCTCTTCCTTCTATTTCTCGAAGCCCTTCTGGGAGAGGCAACTGTGTTAGATGGGTGCCCTCCCCGACAGGTACATTTAGTACTAGAGCTGCCCGGGATCACATTCGCTTCAAGAGCTCTCTTGTCCCCTAGAGAAATCTTCTACTTTAGTATCACGTCCCCGCCAATCGCTTCACCACTGGAGCTCTTTCCAACTACCTTCCAACGTAGTCTTTTCTCCGCCACCGCTGATTGCTGTCTTCTCATCGTCCCGAATGGGGGGGGGGAAGAAGAAAAAAGGAATAGAGAATCTTTCCTCGGGAAGAAGGGTAGCACATACCCTTAGTGGAATCGAGTAGCGGGGGGGGGGGGGGGGGGGGGGGGGGGGGGGCAAAAGAGACTTAGGGAAAAGTTTGCGGGGGGGGGGGGGGGGGGGGGGGGGGGGGGGGGGGGGGGCAGGGGGGGGGGGGGGGGGGGGGGGGGGGGGGGGGGGAAGCGACCCTCGGACAGGGGGGGGGGGGGGGGGGGGGGGGGGGGGGGGGGGGGGGGCTTGGAAGGGTTTGCCTCTTGCCACAGGAAGAAGGGGGGAGACCCCCCTTCCTATCCTTTCCCCAGGAGATCTTCAGTAACAGCCCCCGGCCCCACGGGAGATCGGATCGTAAGGGGGGGGGGGGGGCTCTGAGCAAGTGTATCCTCATTTGCCTTCCCCCACTTCCCTTTTTTTTAACTAAGTCTTTTCTCCTCTGTCGGTTCGTGTTGCCTTTGTTGAAACAATGAGGAAGATATTGAGCACCTTTTCTTTGATTGCCCCTTCTCTTCAGCCATTTGGAAGGGAGTTTTAGCTAAATGTTTGCCAAGAAGTCGAAGAATTCTTCCCTTCAACAGTGAGTGGCTCTCGCTAGACAAGACTTTTGTAGGATCATCCATTTGCGAGTCTGCGACATAGTTGGTAAGTTGGCTTTTTGTGCGGTCATCAATCACATCTGGATGGAGCATAACCTCAAGAAATGGACATCCAAATCTCGGTCTCACCAGCAGATTTGGGATTCCATTTCCTTTGAAATCAAAGCTAGGTTGTCCTCTGCTCCTCCATCCTTTTGTAATGACACCCCAAGGAACAGCCTTATTGTTGTTTCCTGGGGCCTCTCTTCTATATCCTTCCAAGCCTCCCCTGTTTGACGTTTTGGTTCTTTTGTTCTTTCTTTTTCGCCCCCTAAGGGGGCTGCTGTAGTTCTCCCTTCTTAACAATGAATTTTTTTATTCACCCAAAAAAAAAACTCACCAGCCGTATGTAGTGGATGCATAAGCTGCCTCTCCCATCGATCCCTGATAATCTGAATAAACTTTGTATTACCCCTTCTATAAACTGTCTCAACTTGCATCTTCATCATATCAATAGCTGCCCACAAGTGTGGTAAGGTGGGCATCCTCTGTTGATCCATCAATTTCAACACAGTGACAACTGGGTCTAAGATCTTGACCTTCTTGAGATCATCCCAAAACTTTACACTAGAAATGGTGACTGGGCTGTCCGACCTCCACGAGAACTAGACCTCTATCAATTAAACCAATCCTCAGAAGCAAACATCAATCTAAGTCCAGCCTTCTTCAACTCTAAGCTTTAAAGAGCAATCCAATTAGTTGCAAACCATGTAATCCTTGACCTTACAAAGTCACCACCACACCTGCTCCTCAACATTTGAAGGGCAAATCCATGATTATAGATGAAGGTACTCACTTGTCTTGCCTTCTCTACTACCCCTTTTACAAGTTTCAAATTCTCCATGTCCTTCAATATGAGATTGATGTAGTGGGCAGCACATGGTGTCCAGAAGAGTCAGTTTATGCATTCCCCCAAGAGTGGACACTTGGATGCTATATACCGGATCCTCAGGTACTTAAAGTCCTGCCCAGGAAAAGGTCTTCTATGCCAAGCACAACCATTTGAGAATTGAAGGTGACACTGATGCTGATTAGGCTGGTTCAATTTCAGACAAACAATCTACATCAGGCTATTGTACATTTGTGGGTGGTAACTTGGTCACATGGAGGAGCAAAAAGCAACCTATGGTGGCCAGATCTAGTGCAGAGGTTGAGTTTAGGGCTATGGCTCATGGAGTTTGTGAACTTCTATGGTTGAAGAAGCTAGTTCAAGAGTTAGGGTTCGATACTAAAACACCTATGAGACGCCCACAACCCTATGCAACATGACAGAACAAAGCATATGGAGGTGGACAGGCACTTCATGAAAGAGAAGATTGACTCTGGCCACATATGCACTCCTTTTGTAAGAATTAGTGATCAATTAGCAAACATCTTCACCAAAGCTCTTATTTCTTATCAGTTCAGTGCCCTTCTGTGCAAGCTGGGAATGTATGACATTTATTCTCCAGCTTAAGGGGGAGTGTTAGAATTAATAAGGGTATTTTAGACACATCCCATTATGTTGTAATTTGATGTAATGTGTTTTTCCTTTTTACCTTTTACCTCCCTTAGCTATCTTATATTAGCATGGGAGGCAAGACTGTAATTTGTACTTCTAAGTGAATGAATATATGGGAGAGTTGAGAATATTCTCCCAACATTCCACCAAACTCACTTTCTTCCCTTTCCTTGTCTTCATCTTCTTCCTCCTTCTCTCTTCTTCTCTCATCTTCTTCCTCCTTTCTTACTTATCTTCATCTCCTAAATTCCAACTTGGATGAAGCATGTTGAGATTGACCATCACTTCATCAAGGAGAAGTTAGAACAAGGCATCATTTATATTCCCTTTATTACTTCTGCAGAGCAGTTGGCGGATATATTTACAAAGGTCCTTTCCAGCAAGGTTTTTCATCAAATTATTTCCAAGTTGGGCATGGTTGATATCTATGCACCAACTTAAGGGGGAGTGCTGTAATATAAGTACAAGGGTACTTTTTGTCTTATTTTAACCCTTAGAGATATTCTTGTACTTGTACCTATTCTAGAACATTCTCTAGTCTATTATAAATAAAGTGGGCTGTGGAAATAATGTCACGAGCCATTATTCCTAATTCCATCAAGTTGATATAAAGAACCTTTGTCTCAATGAGGAATCAGTCATAGCTCATAGTTGTGTGGCTATAACAGGTAAAAGGAACATTAAATTTCTAGCAGTAGACTATGACCATTTTGATTAGTAGGTGTTTTTTGGTAATTGGTGTCATTAGGGATGCTTTGGTAATCAAATCTCTGTAAGATGTGATATACTGCAAGGGTTCATCCCTATTTCTTTCTTGGGTCATCTTATAAGTCAGTGAGTTGAAGTCTTAGTTTCACTTTCAACATTGAGTTATAGTAATTTATAATGGTCTTATATTGATAGAACAGAATTGGTTGGTACTTTTCTTGTGACTGTTTGGATTATTTACAATTACGCTATAGAACTACACCACATGTTTGAAAATTTTCACAGAGTTTGTGCTCAACCAATTTCTAACATTAGAGAAAAGGCTTTTATTTCCTGTTTAGCACTTTAACATGGTAAAAAAATCTGACTTAGTTTCTTAGGTTAGAAGCTCACAAAGAGGAGCATGAAAGTACAAGTCATTAATCAGCTTGATTCTGCAGAGCACAGATTGTAAAAACAGCAAATTCCTCTATGTTTTTCAAGCATGCAATTGTTATCAAAGAAAGAAGCATGAGGTACAGACAAGATTGCAGAACAATGCATTGAAATTCGTCAGCATTTGCCAGGTTGCAGTAAAAACTGAAGGATGTTCTTTATTTCAATTCTGATGCCAGTGGGGGGTTGGGATGAGATGGAATGCAACCAGCAGAGACCAATTTTTCTTGGTGGGGCCTGAACACCTAATTGTCCAGATGGTAGGCCCATGTTGAAGACTGTGTTGGGGAGAGGGGGGCTTGTTGATGCAGACTTATCACCAAACTGGGCTTCTTTTATTAGTAATAAGTCTAGGGTTAGGTTGTATACATGTTGGGCCTTTGATCCCATGGGTTTTCAATGTAATAGGCCACTTTTATGGTCCTAAACTAGGGGTAATAAGGTTACATACGGGATTAGTTAGTAAATTTCTTTTTATTTGGTTAAGCGGTCATGTGATCACTTAAGTGATCATGTGACTTGGTTAAGTGGTCACGTGACTATTTAATTGTTATTTAAGTTGAGCTAGATTAGGACTCTACAAGTCCAGCCATGTTTTGAGTCAATTTCTTTTGTTATTTCACTTTCCTAGTCAGTTTAGACTACCTAATAGGTTAAGAATTGGGTTAGGCCTTTCCTTTTTAGTGTAGGAGTCCATTTATATAAGGATGTAAGGGGGGCAAACATTGAACACGAATTTTGATTAATGAAAAGCTTTTTGTTGCTCTTCTTCTCCATTGAAGATTTTTGTCTTGCGTTTGATCAAGGCTGGTGGGATTGGTGTTTGATCCAATCAACACCTTGCGGTGTGAAGCCCGGGTGGATCGTTTGAAGGAATCGGTGTTTGATCCGATTGACACCTTGCGGTGGGAGGCCCGGGTGGTTCAAATTGGTTCTTTGTTTTCTCCATTGCTGTTACATTCAAGTTCTGATTTCAAGAGTGATTCTACATCATCAAGCACAATTCAAGTCTACAACATCACCCCATGTCTGATCAAATCTGTTCTTCATCCCCAAGTAAGTCTAGAACTGAAAACCTGCAACTATTCTTCTTCCCTTCTAGAAGGTCACATGCAAGGTGATTTTCGCAAGAATTCTGCCCAGCCAAATCTAACCGTTAGAACCTGCTAAAATTTTGATCGAATCTTCCTCAAACCCTAAAAGAGACTCAATCCAAATTCAAATACCATCCACCCAGCCGATTGTCTGAAATTACACTTTTACCCCTCTCCTACCTCTACTAGGAAACCTCCATAACTCTAGATTTAACCGTCTGATTTAGCTGTAACTTTCAGCATATATTCCCCTCCACCCTACCCACACTCAACCTAAATATTAAGCCCATTCAACCAATTGATTTCCTGTTATTATAAACCCTAGATCCCATCATCTTCCACCTTTCAAAACCCTAAACCCAATTTGCTACCAATTCATTCCAGCACACACTCCTCCATTAAAACTTATCGCAACCTTCACTAATAGACTCCCCTACACCTGCCTAGCGTAACCAACACCTCAAACCCTAACCCTAATTATGACTTAAAATCACATTCCGCCCCAATCGGACTACCAGTTCATATTGGATCCTGGTGTACTGGCTCCTAGTTGGTCTCCTACCAATCTAGGAGACTAGGACTACATTACTTGTCCTATTGTCATTGCATAGATTTCAGTTTCTTTTTAATTATATTTCTCAATACTTAGGTATTAGTTGGTAATTTGGTATCTCTCCTAGGATTCAGTTGTGTTGGTTCAGGTTTGAATCAGTCATAATTTACTTTGGCCAGACTGGTTTCATTCCAGAGGGTTTAGATTACTTAAGTAGTTGATCTAAATAAGATAGAAAGTTAACCGTTAGCACAGGACAATCCATATATTAGTAAGTCTAAGATGAGCAAGTGAGTTATAAAAGAGGCCTGCCATAACTGAACTGACACTTTATGTTTTGTAAGAAATAATAATTTTCTATTAGTAGAGTAGTTTGTTGCAACTCTTCTTCTTGTGGATACATGGAAGTTGGAATACCAACAGTTATAGTAGTAACAGGCTAACAGCTGGTTGATAAATTTTCCCATCCACCTCACACCACCCACAAAAATTAACACAAAATACAACAGAGTGATTTAGTTCACAGCAAGAAGCTAGCAGTGATCCAAACTTCATGTAGTGAAAACAAATCAAAATTGACTGTGGTACCTTTAAAGAAGAAAACATCGTCTGTAAGTGTGGGATTCCCAAGATAGGTTTTGCAATCCACCAAAAACATAGGATGCGGTGGTAAAATATGAAGAACCAGATGTCACACTTCGAGAAGAGCATAATAGTAGTCTACAAACAGGAAAAAGTTTCAAGAAACAATTTCCATTATATAAACTTCACAGAGGCTTCAGCAACAACTTAAGTTCAGGAATCTTACCCAGACTGAAAATTGAGAACATTTGAAAAACCACTCATGGTACACAGTACTTTGTCCTTGAAGAGCTCTCTTTAAAAGCAATGTTATATCATACAAAGGCAAAAATGCTCCACTAGCAGGTACCAAATGCAAGAAAACTTTCTCTGAATGACGTTTCTGGGCAATCTGGAGCAGAACGTAAAAATATGTTGATTTATTATATGGTAACCATACGATGGTCCTAGAAGGACTAAAGTTGTGCTTCTTTTATCCGAGATACAAGAGTCAATTTAAGTAGTCCCAGCTTTACCAACTGATAATTAACATGGTCAACTAGAACTAGAAGAAATCAGTTGCCTCAACAAGGTTGTAGAAGCAGTATCTTCATACATGGTCCAAGATGAAAAACCCTACCATTCTAACATGAGTTTTGAAATATCAAACAGTACCAGGCAATTTAGGATGGGGAAAAGTCAAGAAAGTAACAGCTAAGGAAAGAAATGAGGGATCAGGTAAGGTACCAAAATCTTAAGCAGAAATTATATATTAATTTTATTATTAAAAAAACATATTAATCAAGGAATAAAAGGAGAGAGGATATCAAAAGAAAACATATTCAAAATGTCTCTTAACTCGGAATGCAAAGCAATTTCATTGCCTCACTCAGCTTTCAATTCGATTAAGGCTTTCTTACTTAGATTAAACGGATTTAGCAATGCACTCTTTTCTGTAAGCTGACTACTCTAATTCTATCATGCAATAAAAGAATCAATTAGTATCGACCGATACGATACGATACGTATTGGTTCCGGTCGATACCGATACGATACATACCGATACGTCTCTTTTTTTCTTAAATGAGCTGTCTCAAATTGTATCGAAATGTATCGACCGATACGTATCGATACCATTGATACGTCCAGTAAAGGGTTCTGTGGGTGGTTTAATACGGATCGATACATATTGGCCGATACAGCTAGATACATTACCGATACATACCTATACATACCGATACATACCGATAACATCGACACATTCCATAAAAAAGCCATTTTCACTCACAGACTCTATACAACTCCTAATCTAACGAAAAAATGAAGGAAAGCTCTCAACCAAGAGTCTAAAATCTTGCATTTAATCTTGGTTTTTCACACTTTTAAACTAAAAAACGAATCAAGGAGTGCTACAACATCATCCTTTGCATCATCCAATACTCTTCATGGCTATAGACGATTACAACATGTAAGAAACCTCATCTTTTATAACAATTTCAATTTAATGCACTTGTTTGGTTATACATTATTCATCATTTTAGTGTTTATACATATGACACTTGTTATATATTGCTTATTTATATTATTTTTTGTTTCAAAAGTGTATTTCCATGTGTAATTTGACCATTTTTGTGTGTATCTATATTGTTTGATACGTATCTCCGAAACGATACGATACGTCTCTTAAAATCACCCGACCGATACGATACCCAATACCGATACTTAAAACCTTGATCTATAGTTTAAGATCAAGTAGCAAATTATTGCAGGCAAACTGGTTTCTTATTAGAAATCAGACTGGTTGCATATCAAGAAAGTATGAAGAGAACAGTAAATCGACTCAAGAATCTCAAGCTTCATGCAGAAAAAGAGGAAATATCTATTCAACTGTAATTCAGATTTTGGTCATGAACAATGGCCCAATTTTCACAAGATACGGAAATAGTAATCAGAAAAATACTCAAATAGCAGTAGCACCAGCATCATAGTAGGTAGAAGCCTAAATGTTCCACTGGAACGAATAAAGCATCTCATTGAGTTCTTAATTTCAATAACATAAACAGTTGAACCTGACCTGAATACCTAAACCCTTATAATTTTTTTTTAACTCGTATCCAAAGAGTCTCTTAATTGACTCCTAACAAGTATTTGACTCGAATTTGACCAGAACAACAGGCCCTACTACTAAAAGCCTTCCCTATTCGAAATAGAATTTCAATAAAATGAAGGACTAACACCACCCACCCACCCAAAAAAAAAAAAAAAAAAAAAAAATTATCTAGAAAATAGTAAATTCTAACGTATTATTAGTGGTAAAATCAGGACATACCATAAATAGATTTCTTAGTTAAATATTGTAAAATGGATTCCAATAAATTGTGAAAAGGACCAAAACTGATTAATAAGAGTAAAAACAATGACTCCATGCATCTCATGTCAATAATGTGGTCTAGGACATGGTTTCAGCTACAGCCTCACCCATATATATCTCAACACTTTCATCGAATTGATTTTATGGATCAACAGGTACACTGAAAGGGTTAGGATTGGAATTATAATTCATGGTAGGAATATATCTATACTCCTGCATCAAGACATGTGTTTTTCCCCCTTTGTCCTTAACAGTTCATTCAAACAAAGGAAATAATGCTCCCACTGTAAGAACTTCCAAGTTTCCTCTTTCACCAGTAAAATCTTAAATTTTTTTCATAAAACATAAAATTACATTAATCTTATTACCGGCCGACCCCATTTAGTTGGGATAAGGCCATGATGATGATGATAATCTTTCCACATTATTCTGAGTCCAACAAAATGCTGATAACTTGTAAAACGCACCTCTAAACCGGGTCTAATTGAGCATGATTCCAGGTCCAGGTTCAGTAACCATGTATGCCTCAATGTTGTGGGCTTTATCAATTGAGGATTCGAACCAATCCCCCACTTCACCAATGGCGGGTCTTGAAGAATCGACTGATGTAGCTCTCATGGGGCCTGAGGAACCGGACGGGACCTCACATATAAGTTTTGCATGCGAGAAATGCTGGGTGGAGCATATGCAAAACCTGTCAATCTCAAAGGCCGGTCAGTAGGTAATGAACCCGCTAGTAACTCTATATGAAACTATCACTTTGTTTAGTCACGGAGGGGTCGAATCGGCTAAAATACAATTTTTCCCTGTGGGACCCGCATTTCCCGGTTGAGTTGAGCTGCCCTTAGGCCATCACGGTCGGGCTCTCGTTTACATTGCGGGACACCATTCCCAGGGCTCAATTATGGGTCTTACTTGGGCAGAATTAACTTTTAAAATCTAAATAACCCATTTTACCCAAACTAATTCTAATAAGGCCCAACCAAATGGACCTTAGTAGGTCTTACCTATATAAGCAAAACTATGTTTTAAAACCTTATTCCATCTCATTCCAAGTTCTGTTTTGCTTTAGAGAAAAGGAAGAGGAGTGACAGAGAAGACCTAGAGAATTGGGTGTTGGAGAGAGATGGTCTGGGGAAAAGCTAATCGGCTGAGTTGGTGTTGTCTCCTCCTGCTGAACCTCATTCAGGTAGGCTGCAAAACCCTTTGATCTGTCCAATTCCTTCTCTTTCTGTGGATTCAGCTGGGTTTATAACTCAATCAACCCAAAACCTAGAAATTAGGCAAATTGGTTTTAAAGCCCCTAAACCCTACATGTAATTGGGTTGATTCAACCCAATTGGTGTGCTCTTCATCTCCTCCAAGCCAATTCTGGTTTTGGAGGTTGTGCATGGCAGAATTCATGAAAGAAACCCCAATTCGAACACTGTATCAGCCACCGGATGGTGAAGCTGCCTCCACTGCGGACGACCGATCCATGGTCTACTCGACCATCCAGTCCTACCTGCTGACTCTGTTTTTGCCCTAAATGGTTGGGGCTTTGTTACTGGTTTACCTTGTCACCTATCTAATAATATATACTATTAACTTAGAGGTGGAACCTTTTAATTGTGAGGCGTATCAAGAGTTGGACTTCATATAGCTTGGGCAAATCATCCAACTCAAGGTGAGTGGGGGGGGGGGGATTTTATTTTAATTTGGGAGTGTTTGTTATTTTCTTTTATATTACTTCTGCTGCACTATTTACATTCACCATATCAGAATTATGTACATATAGATATAGCCATATAGGTCTTTTTACATTAGATGTATGCATGATGTTTAGGTTGCATTTCATAATTTATTGCATATGATATTGTTGATATGTTGAGACTGTGAGTTGAGGTGGTATGCTGGTATGAGATAAAGAAATGATTATGGAATGGTGTTGGATAATTTACATATTGTGGAACTTCATGACATTCATGCTAGAAGATGCATATGGCTAGGATTTCATAAACTCTGTGCTACGACCCTTGCCAACAGGGGTGAGGTGTTGGATAATCCGTGACAGGTCTGATGCATAATTCTGGAATGCCATTTACTGCTCTCCCAGGTCTGACGGGGAATTCCGGAATGGGAGGTGCAGTAGGGTTAGCTTCGGGGGTCTGCTGGGGACTGATGGACGATTCCGGTACCGGCAGGCTTCCACCGTAACAGAGTTGTATTGCTAGGGTCTGATGCAGGATTCCAGAACTAGGAATACAATTATCTATTACAGTAGCATTTAACCTCATGAGCCCTAAATCTGTTGCTAGTTACATGATTAGGTTTGAAATATGCATCATGGATTATATGCATCTGCTTGCAGGTTTTCTCTCATTGGGCTTAGTGGAACTCATTCCCATGGAATTCCCCTTTTTAGATGGCTTTGCTGGTTGTGAAGAACCAGAGTTGGTGAGTGATGCTGCTTTGGACTTCATTACCAATAATGACTATGCGGTGCAGGAGCCTGAAGTGCATGATCCGTCGTACGTGTGCGATCAGTATGCGTGTCTATGAGTTGGCCTAAGGGACTATGCTGTCCTTCTTTTGTGTTATTACATTACTTTTGAGTATAGATATACTTGTATTACTTTTGGGATATAATCTTACTTGTCTTACTTTTGGGGCGATGTACAATGTAACTACAAGTTCATATATGAATAGAACATGTTTATCACTTAGAACATTGTACAACCAAATGATAACCCTGATGTTTTACACCACCCCCCTCCCCACACACAAAAAAGATACTTGATCATAAACTAATTTCTAACCATCTCTTTCTGATGTCTATCATCACCTTGATGTTTTATCAGATTACTTCTCTTCAGTAAAAAGTGATGCATTAGTCTAATGAAATTGCTCTTCGTCATAAAGGGTGTCCAAATTAACTAATGAACAACATGGTAATAAGACTCCACTTTCCACTGTACTTGCACTGCAATTTTCCACCAAAGCCTTGAAACTACTAAGGACTCATTCTTTGAACCACCCCTCATCAATTCCTAATGGTACTAACGGATAATTTATTTGCAGCCTTAGCAAGTTTTAGAACCTCTTAAACAGTAGTACTAACAGTATCAGTAGCAGCAGTTGTAGCAGTAAAAGCAGTGGGAGTAGCAGCAGGCAGTGGTTGACAAGTTGTATTTATGTCAAGTGAGGAATGATAGTAGTAGCAATGGTTGAAGCAGTGACACTGTTGAAGAGTCAAGTGAGATGCAGAGTAGATTGTTTTGGGGAACAGGCATTAGGATGTTGATTGGGTATTGAGTAAAATAATTGCTTTAGCTTTTCTTATAATGAGTATTTATACAAGTCATTCTCTGTGTACATGTATTTGTCTGGACTGCCCCGGACTGCCCCAATTTCGCTATCAAGATAAGTAAATGAAACTCTTCAACAAAATACAAATTGTTGACAACATGACCCATATGGAGTCAAATTTTGTTGATTCTTCTGTCATTAGGACATTTTTAAAAACATGAAGATCCTAGCTTAATGAAGAAGAGACTTTGTTCAGCTTATTCAATGAAATGATCCTCACACCTACATATTCAAATTGATTGTGAACAGAAATTCTTACGGAGCTTTTGTTTAACAGGGAACATTAAATCTTAGAAAGCCTTTTTGTTTATCCAAAACATGGTTTATAATTGTTTATAATTTGACAACGACCAAGTTCCAACATAATTCATTTATTAATTAAAATTTCGTGTGCTTCCATGCTAGACCATATTGCATCTTGTAGAGCTGTTTTCATACTTCATTTGATATTCATTCAGTGGATGAGCTAACAGTTAGAAACTAGGTATGGATCGATTCTAACAAAGGAACAAGGATTAACAGCTAGGAGAAGAAGAAGGGGAAGAGAAGGAGGAAAAAGAAGAGTTGAGAGAAAAATCATGGTGTGAGAGAATGGAATCCTCCCACCTATTTTTTTCATTAACTACATTCTTGAAATTACATATACCTCCTTGGGGAGATAAAAGAAAAGAAAGAACAAAAGATAATATTACAACTTAATATGACTTATAAGTTATAACAAGCCAGTGACAAAAGTACCCTTTACAACATAAACTCTAACACTCCCTCTCAAGCTGGAGCATAAATGTCATGCATTCCCAGCTTGCATAAGAGGGTACTGAACTGGCTAGGAATGAGACCTTTGGTGAAGATATCTGCAACTTGATACCTGTCTTCACAAAGGGAGTACAAATATAACCATAATCCAACTTTTCTTTGATGAAGTGCCTATCAACCTCAATATGCTTCGCTCGGTCATGTTGCATGGGATTATGAGCAACACTCATAGCAGCCTTGTTATCATAATAGAGCCACATAGGTCCCTCAGTGTCAAATCCCAACTCTTGAATCAAATGCCTCAGCAATATGAGTTCACACACTCCATAAGCCATGGCTCTAAATTCTGCCTCTGCACTGAATCTAGCTACAACTGACTGTTTTTTACTCCTCCATATAACCAGATTACCACCTACAAAGGTTCAGTAACAAGATGTAGATCGTCTGCCAAAAACGGAACCAGCCCAATCAGCATCAATGTAGCCATCTATCCTCAAATAATTATGCTTGGCATATAGAAGGCTTTCCCTGGAGAAGATTTTAAGTACCTGATAATGGGATAAACAACATCCAAGTGCCCACTCTTAGGAGCATGCATGAACTAACTAGTGGAAGGCCGGTTAGGAGACGAGGGGAAACCTGAGAAAAATCAGAGTTCTAGGGGGGAGAGGAGAAATCGTATAAGAAGCAGGGGAGAGAAGAGTGCACACGCACAGCCACATTGGCTTTAAACCATAACTCAACTATTCCATCATATTCAATATGTTCTCACGTTGGTTACAATGCAAGTATTTAAAGGGGAAAATAAAGAATAAAACGAAAGACTCAACGACTCCTAGTTAGACTCTGAAACTGAAACTGAAATAACTCGCTATCTATCTACTACGTATTCCCAAATTAAAGGATTACCGATTACATAATACTTTCCAAAATAAAATAAACTTCCTAAAATCTTACTAGACCCAAAACTCAAATTGGACCCGGTTCATCTCCATTTGGATACCCAACTGGGTTTGGGTCAATCCAAGGTAGTGTACCTGCTTCACTGACTCACCACTCCAACTGCATAAGTAATGTATGGTCGAGTCAAGGAGAGATAGATCAGTTTCCCAACCAATCTTTGGTACTTCCCTACATCTATAAGAGGAGAACCACAGTCTTCACCAAGCTTATGATTTTGATCATAAGGGGAGTTTGCTGGTTTACAACCCAACATTCCTGTTTCTTTCAATAGGTCCAATACAAACTTTATCTGGAAAATATTGATTCCTTTCTTTAATCTTGATACTTCAATTACTAAGAAGTTCTTCAAAATTCCAAGATCTTTGATCTCAAACTGTTGAGCCAGGTAAGATTTCAATCTACTTATCTAATGCAGTGAATGTGCTCTATGGCCAAGAATGGGAGGGTAGTTTAGTCCCACGTCGGTCGAGTAGTGCGCAGTAGTTTGGCTTACAGACTTGGAAGGGCCTCTCCACCCATAAGCTCAGGCTTTTGGATTGGACGTCATTAAGTAGTATCAGAGCGGGTTATCCGTGCACCGGCCATGTGGGGGCTCATGGCCCAAAGTTAGGGGGTCGATGCAGTGAATGTGCTCCATGGCCAGGAATGGGAGGGGAGTTTAGTCCCACATCGGTCGGGTAGTATGCGGCAGTTTGGCTTATGACCTTGGAAGGGCCTCTCCACCCATAAGCTCGGGCTTTTGGGTTGGATGCCATTATTATCTCAGCATTGTCATTTTTTTAGTCACTACAATGTCATCAACATAAACAATGAGAGTTGTGACCGTACCATTTTCTCGCCAGATAAACAAAGTATGGTCAGCCTAACTTTGCAAATACCTATTCCTTAGAATGGCTTGTCTAAATCGCTCAAACCAAGCCTTGTGCGACTGCTTGAGGCTATAAAGTGTCGTTTTTTAGGAGACACACTTTCCCTTCTGCTGAGGGAAACTTTAAACCAGGTGGAGGCTGCATATACACTTCTTCTTCTTGGTCACCATCATAGTTGTCATGGCGTCTAGGCGACCCAAGTCGTCGAAGAGAGTAAAAAATCAGGGCGACACAAAGTAGGCGATCAAGGCGTCCAAAGCGCCTGGACGCCTAGGCGTCACTTAGGCGACGCCTTGACAACTATGGTCACCATGAGGAAAGGCATTCTTTACATCTAATTGGTACAATGGCCAATCTCTATTGGCTGCCACAGATAAGAGAACTCTGATTGAGTTGTGCTTGGCCGTAGGAGCAAATGTCTCTTGGTAGTCAATGCCATACACCTGACTGTACCCTTTAGCTACCAACCGAGCCTTATATCTTTCCACAGTACCATCTCATCGATACTTAATTGTATAGACCCACTGCATCCAACTGGAATTCTCCCGCTAGGAAGATCTACAAGTGTCCAAGTACCACTCTTCTCAAGAGCTATCATTTCCTCAGACATGGTCTTCTTCCACTTTGGGTCAGACATAGCCTCAGAGACATTTTTGGGAACGGACAAAGAGATAAGAGTAGTACAAAAAGCAATGCACGTAGGAGAAATAGCATTATAGGAAACAAACTTGGCTATAGGATTAGTACAAGCTCTTTTCCCCTTTTCAAGTAGCAATAGGGAGATCTAACTCAGATGGAGGAGAAAAAGTGTTATTGACTGACAAAAGTGGATCTCAGGATGTGGATCCAAAGAGGACTCTTGGCAGGTCTTCTTTCCCTTTCCCTTCAAGCATTCACCTATTTTTTACACAACAACCTCTTTTTCATTGCTAGCATTAACACCTGAATGAGTATTAATGTCAACAACATCTACTTCCCTATGTTTCCCAATATCAAGCAAGGATGGGGAGATAGGCAAAGGAGAAAAGAAAGGGGATGACAACAACAGCCTGTTCACTCCCATTAGTCTCCCCTTGAAGAGGATGTTGATGAGGAGAAAAGAAAGGAATAGACTCAAAGAAGGTGACATCTTTGGAGAGAAGTCGTTGTCGGGAAGAAGGGTGGTAGCATTATCATCCTTTAGTAGAAGAGGAATAGCCAAGGAAAAGACATTTGACTGCTTTGGGATCAAGCTTTGTCCGAGCTGATTTATTGACATGGACATAGCAGACACACCCTAACACTTTAGGAGGAAGGGAAAAAGCATGAGCTTGAGGGGAAAGGATTTCCAGAGGGCATTTACAGCCAAGGAACTGAGTTGGCATCCGATTGATTAGGAAGGCAGCAGCAAGAAGGGCATCAAACCAAAAAGTCTTGGGGACATGCTTACCAAAGAGAAGACTCCTAGTGACCTCCAACAAATGGTGATTCTTCCTCTCAGCCACCCCATTCTGTTGGGGGTGTCAACACAAAGAACTTGATGAATAATGCCATTGTCAATAAAAAAAATTGTTGGAGCCCCCAAACATGTACTCTCCACACTTATCAGAATGAACTATTTGAATGCAAATTCCAAATTGAGTACAAATCAACTAATAGAAATTTTTTAAAGCATCATAATCATCACTCTTTTGGTTCATCAAAAAAGTCCAAGAGGACCAGGAATAGCCATCAACAAAAGAAACAAAATAACAATATTCAGACAAAGAGGTAGTAGGAGCAGGTCCCCAAACATCAAAATATACAATATTGAAAGGAACAGTGGATCTATTACCATGATAAGGATAAGATGAACGACAATGTTTAGCAAAAATACATGGTTCACACTGAAAAACATGAGAAGAAGAAAAAGAAACAAACAAATAGGGTAATTGTTTTCTCATGACAACAAAAGATGGGGTGGCCTAAATGTTGATGTCAAAGCATCACAAAATCCATAGTACTACTATCACTTAGGCCACAAACATAGGACTGAGCAGTAGGCAAAACAGGTGTCCGAGGCTCAAGAAGATAAAAGTCCTTTCTCCTCACGTCCACTGCCAATTATCCTTTTCATTACCTGTTGATATATGGGCCAGAATACCGTGGGGGTATTCTGGACATTTTTCCTTATAATTTTATTGTTTTTTGAGTGTGGTTTAGTCCCACATCGCCAATGTACAGATTCTATTATTTTCTATTCATTATAAATATATGGCTTGGGGTCTGCCTTAGACATCCAAGCATTGAGTTCTATATCTGATACTCTTAATATGGTATCAAAGCTGGTTCTTAATTAGGACTCTTATCCACGATCCTCTTCCCTCTCTAATTCTCGATCTCTCTTCTCTTCTCTTCTTCTCTTCTTCCCTTTGTTTGTTTTGTTCTTCTCTGTCCCATAGGGCAGCACTGATGAGGTGATCAATTGATCCAGCTGCTGCCCTCCTTTATTACCTCACCCCATGATCTGAAGATTTGATCGATAGGGTGCTTGGCCTCTTTGCTGCGAATATTGAAGACTTCAGCGTTCGTTGGACAGAACCCATCTTTACAACAAGGGATTTGTTCACCATATTGGAGCTCCGAACCTGCAGCAGAATACTATTCCAGCACCTACATCAAGCTCCAGCCCCTCAAGGTCGATATTTCTTCACACTTTCAGGGTTTTTCAAAACCCTGACAATAGTCGACATTGGGGGTTCCATATATCAGTTGATTCTGATTTTTTGAGGGGTGATTCTCCCCAGTTCAAGACTAATTTGACTGCAATTTCAGCCTCATCCAGTCACTTTTTCAGGCCTCAATTCATCTTATCGATTTCAGCACTTTCAGGGTTTTTTTCAAAATCCTGAAAATATTGATCTCAAGGTTCTCTCTGTCTGGTGTTGCTGATTTTTGGAGACATTTATTCCTTCATTATTAGAGGGCTTTCATCCTTGTTGCAGCCCTTAACTTGGAGATTTTATTGGGTTTCTCTTCACAACAGTCCCCTTCTGCGATTTGGGATTCTTCACTGTCCTCATGGGTGACTGTGGATTCGACTGCTACTTCTGTTGGTAATGGAAACAGCAAACCAGATTATCTGAATTTCTCCCCAAATCCAATCAAGTTGGATGGCACAAATTATCTGCTTTGGTCTAGGTCTGCCTCCTTTGCCATTGTTGGCCGTGGCCTTACTGGTCATATTAGGGGAACCACTGCTATGCCTACTGAGGTTGAAGCTGCTCAGGACAAGTGGCTTGCCCACAATGGAGTTCTTATGTCCTACCTGATCGGTTCGATGACTACAGAGCTACAGAACAATTTTCTTCTCCTTGACACAGCCGCGGAAATTTGGGCTGCTTGCAAGGAGACTTATGGACAGCTTGGCAATGATGCCCAGGTATATGAAATCAAGAAGAAGGTCCTTCACACTACTCAGGGAGAATTGACAGTCTCCAAATATTATGCTACCTTGCGCAGCCTTTGGCAGCAACAGGACCACTTTTCTGACTTCCACCCAAGTACAGCTGCTGATATTGCCTCCTATAAGAAGCATGTGGACAAGATTAGGGTCTACGATTTTTTGGCTGGCTTAAATGTGGAGTATGATCAGATTCGTGTTTAAGTGTTGGGCCATCAGCCTTTCCCCACACTAGAATAATCTTATGCCTTGGTGTCCTCTGAGGAGAACCTTCGGGCTGCCATGTTGCATCCCCCTGTTACTGACAGATCAGCTCTCAAGGCTGCTGCCCCTGCTATTCCTGTACCTAATAGCATGCTTCTCTTGGTGATTCTACCACAGGGACTGTCGTTTGTGAGCACTGTCACAAACCCTATCACACCAAGGAGAAGTGCTAGAAACTTCATGGGAAACCGGCTGACTTTGAAGCAAAAAGGGCTGCCAAGACAAAGCCAAAGCAAAAGACCAAGGCCCATCACCAAAGTATTATCGCAGCCCTGCACATCGACCCGGTCTATCCCAGGATGATCTACAGCACTCCTACGTATGCTCAGTCTTCTCCGCTGCCGCCTCTACTACATCAGCTCCTGCCGCTCTTCACTCCTTCAGGTTCACACTTTGCCCGGTCAGGTATTGCATTTGGGGGTCATTGTGCTTCTGTAGCTTCCCATCCTTGGATCATCGATTCTGGAGCTACAAATCATATGACCGGTTCTTCTAGTTTGTTTCACAGATATTCCCCCACTTCTGGGAAGGACAAGGTCAAGGTGGCTGATGGTTCCCCTTTTGCCATTTCTGGAAAAGGAATCATCAACTGCACTTCTACTCTTCCCTTGTCTTCTGTTTTACACATTCCTAAATTTACTACTAATCTTCTTTCCATTAGTAGTATTACTCGTGATCTTAACTGCAAAGTCACTTTCTTTCCATCTCATTGTGTGTTTCAGGATCTGGAATCTGGGAAGACGATTGGATTGGGTAAATTGCACGGTGGGCTGTACCTGCTTGATGATGGTTGCTTCTCTCCACCACAAGTGCCTTCTCCGCTCCACCAGAACTCCATGGTCTCTTCTAAACTCTACCAGTGGCACTCTAGGTTAGGTCACCCCCCTTTAGGAATTGTAGCTCATTTATTTCCTAATTTGGTCACCCTTCGTACTAAGGATGATTTTTTTTTGTGAGGCTTGTGTTCTGGCCAAACATACACGTTCAAATTATCCAATTTCTAATAAAAGGAGTTCTTGTTTTGATTTGGTACATTCTGATGTTTGGGGCACTAATCGTAAACCGTCTATTTCTGGCCATCGTTGGTTTGTCTCTTTCATAGATTGTCATTCAAGGAATACATGGGTTTATCTTTTACACACAAAAAATCAAGTCTTTTCATGTTTGCAGCATTTTTATAAAATGATTCAAACTCAGTTCTAGGCTACTCTCAAAGTATTGAGAAGTGATAATGGAACGGAGTATACAGAATCCCAATTTCAAAAATATCTTGCTGACCATGGCATCCTTCACCAAACTAGTTGTGTTGATACCCCTGCCCAAAATGGCGTGGCGGAACGAAAGAACCGTCACTTGTTAGAGATGGCCAAGGCTTTGATGTTTGCGAGGAATTCCCTTCTCAATATTGGGGGGATGCAGTACTCACTGCAGCCTATCTCATCAATCGGCTGCCTTCCCGAGTTCTTAACTCTCGTAGCCCCTCTAATATTTTGTTGGGAAATTCCTCCTTTATTGTGCCCCCCAAGGTGTTTGGTTGTGTGTGTTATGCTAGGGATACTAGATCTCCTGGCAAACTTGAACCTAGGGGCCTTCGCTGTATTTTCTTGGGTTATTCTCCGACCCAGAAAGGTTACAAGTGTTACCATCCCCCTTCCCATCGTACCATGGTTAGTATGGATGTTATTTTCCATGAGTCCCTTTCTTACTATTCTTCGCCACCTCTTCAGGGGGAGAGTTCTAGTGAAGATGTGCCTTTTGAGATTCCACTACCAGAGGTTCCTCAAAATGCTGTCCAGCCCACTTTACCACCACCCACGGCTGCTGCCCAGCCTACTTTGGATACCCCACTTCCTCTGGCTGTTCCTCCCTCACCTAATGGGAATCCTATACAGGGGGAGACCGTAGAAAATAGTGTTGTTAATGCTCCTATACAGGGGGAGCTGACTCCAGTCCAGAGAACTATTGGTGAATTTCAGAAGAGAATTGACAACTCCAACATCATCACCTATACGAGGGGCAGATCCAACAGAGGGCAGCTGCAGCCCACTGTAGCACCAATACCCATCCAATTGCCGACTACAGACCCGGATCCTTCATCTCCTGGTAATTCCTCTCCTTCCGACCTACCTATTGCTCATCGCAAAGGTACTAGGACTTGCACCTTACATCCCATATCTCGCTTTGTTTCGTATGGTTCTCTTTCTCCTTCTTTCCGTGCTTTTGTATCCTCTCTTTCTTCTGTCTCTATTCCTAAAACTTGGCAAGAAGCATATACAGATGGAAAGTGGAAGGCTGCAATGTTGGAAGAAATGAGAGCACTACACAAAAATAACACGTGGGATCTTGTGACTCTTCCTCTAGGGAAAAAACCAGTGGGATGTAAATGGGTCGTTGTGGTCAAACAGAAGGCTGATGGGTCAGTGGATCGGTATCAGGCACGTCTGGTTACAAAGGGGTTCACTCAGACTTATGGAGTTGACTATCAGGAGACCTTTGCACCAGTGGCAAAGCTCAACACTGTCAGGGTGCTGTTATCTTGTGCTGCAAATCTTGGGTGGGATCTTCAGCAGCTAGATGTGAAGAATGCCTTCCTCCATGGGGAGCTTGAGGAGGAGGTATATATGGACATTCCACCAGGCTTCTCTGGTGACAGGACTAGGGGCAAAGTCTACAAGTTGAAACGTGCTCTCTATGGGTTGAAGCAGACACCTAGGGCTTGGTTCGGCAGGTTTCATAAGGCTATGATTACAGCAAATTATAAGCAGAGCAATGTTGATCACACCTTGTTCATCAGACGAGTTGGTGACAAGGTTACTCTTCTCATAGTCTATGTAGATGATATCATGGTGACTGGTAATGATGATGCTGCTATCAGGGATTTAAAGCTTCTCCTTGGCTGTGAGTTTGAGGTCAAAGATCTAGGTTCTCTAAAATATTTCCTAGGGATAGAAGTTGCTCGCTCTTTAAAGGGCATCTTTCTTTCTCAAAGAAAATATGTCCTTGATCTATTGACTGAGACAGGGCTGCTAGGTTGTCATCCTTCAGATACTCCTATGGATGCTACTGCAAAACTTAGGGAGAAAGAGGGTGAACCTGTTGACAAAGGTGGTTATCAGCGGTTAGTGGGCAAACTAATCTACCTTTCCCACACCAGACCTGATATAGCGGTTGCTGTAAGTATGGTGAGCCAGTTCATGCATGATCCCTATTCCTCTCATATGGATGCAGCCGGCGTATTTTGAGGTATTTGAAGTCTGCTCCAGGAAAGGGAATTCTCCTATCTTCCAATGGTCACCTCAAGATTGAAGCTTATACTGATGCCGACTGGGCTGGTTCTTCTTATAGAAAGTCCATCTCTGGCTATTGCTCCTTTGTGGGTGGGAACCTTATTATATGGCACAGCAAGAAGCAGAATGTTGTGGCAAGGTCCAGTGCTGAAGCCGAGTTTCGTGCGATGGCCCAAGGCATTTGTGAACTTCTTTGGCTTAGAGGATTATTGCAGGATATTGGTGTTGCTGTCCATCTTCCAATGATGCTTTATTGTCACAATAAAGCGCTATTAGCATTGCTTATAACCCTGTTCAGCATGATCGCACTAAACATGTGGATGTTAACAGACATTTCATCAAGGAAAAGCTTGAAGCTGAACTCATTTGTGTTCCCTTTGTCAAGACTACATATCAGCTGGCTGATGTATTCACTAAGGGGCTGAATTGCAAGCTGTTCCATCCTATACTAGTCAAGTTGGGCATGCATGATATATATGCTCCAACTTGAGGGGGAGTGTTGATATATGGGCCAGAATACCGTGGGGGTATTCTGGACATTTTTCCTTGTTATTTTATTGTTTTATGAGTGTGGTTTAGTCCCACATCGCCAATGTACAGATTCTATTATTTTCTATTCATTATAAATATATGGCTTGGGGTCTACCTTAGACATCCAAGCATTGAATTCTAATTCTAATCCTCTTAACATCACCAAATCTTGAAAAAGACAATAGGAAGGAAAGAAGGTGACACAGCAATGTAAGGATTTGGTTAGATGACTTACAGACAATAGGTTAGTGAAAAAATAAGGGACATGAAGCACAGAATCAAGAGAAATACCAGAAGTGACTCGAACATTACCCTTACCAGAAATAGAGGAAAGAGAACCATTGACAACTCTAACCTTATCCCTAGTAGAGCAAATAGAATAGGAACCATAACACTGAGACATACCAGTTATGTGATTGGTGGCACCAGAGTCAATGATCCAAGAGGGAGCAGTAGAGGGTGCAGATGTAGAGGCTTGCAAGGTTAAGGCTGAAGAATCTGACTCTACAGGAGCAGTAGAAGAGTAGTCAAATCGAGACATCATCCTGTGTAGTGCTGCAATATCCTCTCTAGAAAGGGAATCAGGGTCAGCCTGTAGTTCAGATGACTTAATTTCGGCTGTAAAAATGTAGGTTCTAGCACCCCCTCTCCTACCACCACGAGTACCAGTGAATCTACCACATACCAAGCGGTTGACCATGAAGGACGCCAACATCTTTCTTTAGTGTGTCCCAGCTTCCCACAATTATCACATTTAAATCTTTCTCTGTTATCTCCACGGGATGGCCCTTGGCCTCTCCCCCCACCTCGCCAATCTCTGTGAAAATTAGAAGTAAGAGAAGATCTCTCCAGGGATGGTACAGTGTCCATAGACACTCTCCTAGTCTCCTCACTTTGTAAGTAGCTACATAATTCATCTAAGGATGGAAGAGGTGACCGCCCCAATATCTGCAGTCGGATTGGCTCAAATTCTGGATTAAGCCCACCAAATAAAATAAGGACACGCTCCTTCTGAAGTGTCCTATACACCTTTGCTTCATCCTCAGAGTTGGACAAATGGAGGTCCCTATAGTGGTCATATTACTCCCAAAGACCAATGACAATGTTGAAATATTCAGAAATGCTTCGGTCACCTTGTTTCATATTGATGACTATTTGAAAATTTTGATAGACTATTGCTAAGTCACCCACTCGGTCAAAAATCTTGGAGACATTGTCCCAAATTTCCTTTGCAATCTCCTTTCTCATAAATCTCCTACCTATCTCAGTTTTCATGAAGAAAATCAGTCAAGTCATGACGTTAGAATTCTCAATCTCCCATTTCAGGTATGCTAGATCAGTAATCACAAATGCCTTGATAGAACCTATAATGTACCCCCAGTTTCCCCCTACTTCTCAAAAATAACTTCCCAGAGTGAGACCAATCCAAATAGTTGGTATTGTCCAACTTCACAAGAGATATTTAGGTATTGGGGTTATCAAATGGAGTTATGCTAAGGTAAGTACCACCCAAACCACTAGATGAAGCTTCACCAATTCCACTAACCTCAGAATCAGACCCAGACATGATGTGCAAACACTTAACAAATCACTATAATATCTTGAACAAATAGGGAATACACTCCACCCAAAGAAAGGAAACAAACTAGGAAACAAATACACCACCAACAAGCAAACAGGCAACAGTTCCTTGATGATAATCAAATCAAATACACCTCTTGCACCTTATAATGTAGTTCTAGATAGGGTAAAGCCCTACTAGAAGCCAATTAAACCAGGACCAATAACAAGGAACTAAGGGGCTCTTGGTTCTGCAGTTTCAGTAGGACAGAATTGCAGTTTTAGGTCAAATCTAGGGCTTAGGTTAGGATAATGGAAGGTGGGCTTAGGGGGTATGGCTAGGCAGGTTTATAGGACTCTAATAATGTAGGTATTATAGAGGTTTAAGTTTTTTGAAAATTCTGTAAAACTGGGCAGTAACTCAGGATCGACTATGGGTTTTAGGGAAATTAATGAAGGATGAAGGGATTAGGGTTTTGATGGACAAATATTGCTGAGCAGCAAGATCTAGAGTTTAATGGAATTAGGGTTTAATGGAATTAGGGTTTAATGGAATTCAAGCAAAAATAAAGGGGGATCAATTGGGGAAGGGAGTACAGGATTAGAAGAAGAAATTAATGAACAAGTTGCAACAGAAATCCACTAGCAGCAGCTTGGACAGAAGTGAAGGATAGAACCACCTTCGAATTGGGATCCTCCCGGCCGTCACGGCGAAAGGAGTCGATCGGATTCCACCAATCCCTTTCCACCTTAATAGAATCACAAGGATGCACACTCACAAGGAGCTCAGGAGCAGCAACAATGGCAGCCAACAAGCAAAAGCTTTTTTCATTAATCAAATTCGTGTTCAAGGCTTTGCCCCCTTACAACCTTATATAAAAGACTCAAAAATAGACTTCTACTCTAAAAAGGAAAGGCCTGACCCAATCCTTAACCTATTAGGTAACTTAAACTAACTAGGAAACTAAAATACTAAAAGAAATAAACTCAAAACATGGCAGGACTTATAGAGTCCTAATCCAACCCAACTTACATCATATGACCACTTAACCAAGTCACATGATCACTTAAATTGAACCAATTGGATGCAACCAATTTGAACTGGTTCAATTAAAAAAACATAAAAATAAACTAAGTATTGGGCTAATCCCGTATGCAACCTATATACCCCTAGTTTAGGCTCATTAAAGTGGCCTATTACATAGAAAACCCTTAGGATCAAAGGCCCAACATATATATATCCCAACCCTAGACTTATTCCTAATAAAAGAAGCCCAGTTTGGTGATAATTCTGCATCACCTTATCTTCATTCCACAACAGCCAATGATGTTCAAATAATGTAACTCTTCAACCAACAGTAGCCATTCAACATTCAGCAACCAATAATTTTCAAACAGAGAAGCAAAGATGAACCTGGCGGTACCTGCGTAGCAGCAAAGAAGTGAGTTGTGCTCTTCAACCATCTCACTTCACCAACCGAGTCCCTTGGGGCTTGAAAGATAACCCTTGGGTAATCCATATGAGCTTGGTCTCATTGCAAATGGAGTTGGAATGAAGGAGAATCAAAACCAAGAGAAGAGAAGCTGGCATTAACTCTGGTTTCGCCTTCTAGGGCTTCAATCGACTTCTACAGCCCTTAAACTCCCTCCATTAGGTATTGGATTAAAGAATAGAACTCCAATGAATATGCTACGTGAAATATTTTACATAGGATAGCCTCTATTGGAACCCTCTACCTTTCTAGGGTTCAAAAGAAAGGTGTAGAGAACAAATGAGCTTGGTCGAATCTCAAACCAGCTCTGATACCAAGTTAGAAACTAGGTATGGATCGATTCTAACAAAGGAACAAGGATTAACAGCTAGGAGGAGGAGAAGAGGAGGAGGAAGAAGAAGAGTTGAGAGCGAAATCATAGTGTGGGAGAATGGAATCCTCTCACCTATTTTCTTCATTGACTACATTCTTGAAATTACATATGCCTCCCTGAGGAGGTAAAAGAAAAGAAAGAACAAAAGATAAAATTACAACTTAATATGACTTATAATAAGCTAGTGACAAAAGTACCCTTTACAACATAAACTCTAACGCTAACCCCAAATTGTTGTGATAAGGCTAAGACACATGTTAAGTAGTCATTCATCAGATTTAATGGCATGTAAAAGACTTAATAACTCCCCTTTCAAGAGTTCTTTCAGCTAAAATATGGCATTATCATGCATCCTATGTATACATACCATGGAACTAAATCTCGGTTGAAACTGCAGGTTTCGAACAACTCGGTTTCGCAGCTAACCAAGACGAAACCTTAGGGTAGTTTAAAAAATACCAAATTTCAACTGGTTTCGACAATATTTCAGAAATTTCGATAGTTTAGACCAATTTCAACCAAAAAAATACCAAGTTTCGACCAATTTCAACCCACCCAGTTTCGGTAGTTTCGACAAGTTTTGACCAGCACATCACATGCCGAGTTTTACCCAAAAAATAACAGGTTTCGACCAAATTTCGGTTTCTAGCTAGTCGAAACCTGCGTCAGCACCGAAATCTTTATCCTTGATACATAACCATCCATAGAGACATGCATTTGTGGATCTGGTTCATGTAAATGAGCAACAGTGCCCTGCTTCTAATCATAGTTATGGTCTATAAGCAGCATTGCAGTCATTTTTCTTCCCTATAAACGGCATAGAATTGAATGTGACACAAGTGAATGCAAAGGGAAGGGCCATCAAATATAAATCATAAGTTACAGCTGCCATACCCTTGTACTTGTTCTAGCATTCCTTCCACTTAATCCAAGCACTACAATCATAATTATTGAAACAACATTCACTCCAAAGCCTAAAACCGTGAGTAGTGTTAAGGACAAAAATAAATATTAACAGCTTAACAGTGAAGAACATATAGAAATTCACATTCATAACAAGAAGGATATATGTGCTCGAAACATTCGGAGAAGCCATTTCCATCCCACACCTGTAAACCAGAAAATAAGAAAAGCAATTCAATTAAAGACAAAAAATAAAATTTTAATCTTTAAATTTTCGAAGTTTGGCTTTTTCTTTGGAATTTCATTAATCTACAAGAAAGTCACAGAAACAGAGTCTTAATACAAACACTTTCATGTCAACAAACGAAGTCCAGGAAAACAAAGAGCGAACTAATGTAAACCAATTACAAATTATGGAAAGGAACCACTGAGCAAGCATCAGACAATGGAAGAGACGTGAAGCAAGCAATACCTTAGACGTATCAGAAGATTTAGAGAAGAAAACAGAGGAATCAAAGCACAACGGAGAATTACAGGAGGAAATGCTTACAGTTGGATGTTTAGGGCAGATGAAAGTCATTAACTCCATGCACGATTTCTCAAGAGAGAGAGAAGACTAAAGATTCATGAGTCACTCGACCAACACAAGGACGAAGAATAGGAGCAACGGTTTGAAGTAACTGCACTTCTACACCACTTAAGTATCGTGCTTACGTTGGTTAATGGTTTACCACTTCACTCAAAAAAGAACCAAAAAAAAATTCTCGCTGACGTTTTTAGCCGACGCATGGTGCGCACATGCTACATTCATTTTGTGTGTCTCTCTCTCTCTTTCTCTCTCTCTCCCTCTCTCCTCCTCTCCTCCTCTCCTCCTCTCCTCATCCCATTTTCTCTTTCTCCCATAATCTCACCTCAGCCCAATTTTCTCTTTTTTCCACCAAATCTCACTTTATTACAACATACATATTCTATTGTGTCATACACTTTTTTTTCTTCTTTTCTTTGTTTTTTTTTTTTTTTTTGTCAATCCAATCCACAACACCTGAAATTCACCATTACAGTTTCCCAACCCTTTATATCCGTCAAATCAACGGAGCCTTACTGTGCATCGTGACAATCCAATCCACAACACCTGAAATTCACATGTATTAAAAAGGGCGTGAGATCAATGCTTGATCGCATGATCTCTAAACCAGCATCAAGGCCAATGAAAAAAGAATGATAACTGTTGGTATGATTAGCGTGGTTCATGCATCTAGACACATCAATTTTTTTGTGCATAAAAAGATCGTTCAACCTCAGTATAATAAAAAATTGTATCCAAACCAATTCTTCTATGACATTTTCATCGGTTATCATGCTAGTGCAAGGGCTACATGACCAATTACCGTTCTCACTTTTCTTGTCCGAGAAAATAATAAAATTTATTTCTTAAAACAAAATCCACACTTAATTAAAAACTATAAAAAAATACATATTTGAGAAAATCTTTGCTTCCTTTGTTGTATTCCAATGTCTAAGATTCTTTATAATTCCATTGGAATCAGAATCGTTCTCAGCCAATCCCAAGTCTGATTTCGCGGTTTTCAAACCTTGGGCCTCATGGACCATGGCTCCACCTTGGATTAATCTCGGCCTGCCATTCCACCATACATCCCATGCGTTATTTTTAACCCGTGTTGGCGGATCCTTTTGACCCGGATTGTGGACCCAGTTCAGTGGCACTGGCAATGACACTACCACAAAGGGGCCCACTGAAGATACCCACCCTATCCCACTTCTCTTGTTTTTTATGTTTTTGGGTGCGATATTCCACTTATCCTAGTATTCTTCTTCATCTCCTCCGTATCGCTGTCAGAATTCAGGGGAAGCACTAAAGAGATTCGCACGCCCTGGTACTTTTTTTACACGTGGCATTTAAATGTCGAATCTACAGTCTACACTCCACAGTGATCAAGACAATTTTTTATTGAGAAAAGTATCCTTTCACAAAAAACAAAAAAATACGTCTTGAAAAAAGATTGGTCACCGCTACCACTATATATATTCTTCTGGAAAAAGAAGCCCACCCGGTGGTGCGGTGCATTTGCACCCGGATATAGGGATCTGTATCCCCTCAATTTGTCTGCTCCTCAACTTTTTTCAATTCCATTTAATAGGGGGTGGAAATGATCACCCTATCCCCTGCCCGAATACACTGTCCGGGTGGGGTCTATCTCCCTCTATTAGAGGAATTGAAAAAATTGATGGACAGACAAATTCAGGTAATAATTTTCCCCGAATATAGGGGCACACAAAATGATCGTTGCACTCCTAATCATTCTCATCTTTTCGGGGGGTATGGTGGTCATTATGCACACTCATGTGTCTAAGCGTAGGGCGACGTTCTTTCTCCCTATTCTTTTATACCCTCCTTGCATAATAAATAATGGGATCCATACTGATATTTCTCTTTTCCATTCTGACCATGTGAGCCTCATATTGATGATATCATTTTCTATTGCTCGTAGTGTGTAGATTCTTTCTTACATTGTCCCTGTAGGTAACCCTCTCCATTTATAAGAAACGTTTATTATCCGTATAATGTGTCTGTTCACATAGTTTGTAATGACGTGGCCCATTTCAAGAAGTCACAATACAAATTTGAATTTTTTTTTAGGAAAGAGTTCCCTACAAGGGCATTGTAAGAAGGAATCTCCACACTACAACCAATGAGGGGTTAGAAAATGATATCATCTATATGGGACCCACATGAGGCCCATTTGGTCAGAACAGGAGAGAAAAATGTCAATGCGGGTCTAACTATTTATTATGTGAAGAGGATATAAAGGAATTTGTACAAGGGCCATGTACTGATCTTTTTCCTCTTCTTTTTTTCTGGTGAGGATGATTTGAATAATTTATTTCCATGGTTTTTCTTATGATAAACGTTTATTCTACTTAGAGTTTGAAGAGTGCACACTGATAGTGAAGAGTACTAGTACATATGTATGGTCATACATATGGTGCATGTTAATACATGGTGTATTTGATTGAATTAAATTCTGAAATTTGATATATGACTAATCTGGATTGTCCTATCCAAGAGTCTGAATAGATGCATCATCTGTCCATGTGACATAATAAATATATTGTAAGATATGAAATTATAAGAAACCCTTATGACATTAATATTTCACCTATATAGTATCATTACTACCTCTTCCTTACACTTGCTAATGCCTAGTTTGGTAACACTTCTGTTCTACAAAGTTTTTATGAGCTAAAAGGTTTTTTTTTTTTTTTTTTTTTTTTGTTCTCAGGGAATACATATGTGGGAGTGAAATGCCTTTGGTTACAAGACATTAAAAAAAATCCCGAAACAAAAAAGAAACACAAATACGTATGGAAGGTACTTTAACAAAAGCAGTTCTCGCACTTCAACAACCCCAATTTGTAAGAAGGAAAAAGTGAGCTTTATTGTTGTTTCCTTCCATCCTTCTCTTCCTCTTTTGCAAAGCATAATTTATGAGAAGCCAACAGAAATATTGGGCATCAATCATATCGTTCAACAAATGAGATTAAACAATCTTGTGCCTAGTATAAAGCTTTTGTCATAATCCGATGGCTTGCAGAGTGGATGTAGGACAGTATTAAGGTCATGTTGAACCACTATCTGGTTGTTGTATGCACTCTCTATTTCTCTCTATCACCTTCTTTAAGTTGAACTATGGTTTTTTTTTTTTGGGGGGGGGAGGGGTAAAACTGTTTGTAACCAATCCGGTTACTAACAACTTGTTGGACATTTGAGATTGTGTAAAAAGGATTTTGAAATTTTACCAAGATTTCGCTTTACCCAATTCACTCCCTCTTGGATTGCCTATATGATCCAACAATTGATATCAAAGCAGGTTCTCTTCAAAAGGATTGAACACTCCGAAGAGGCGAAGAGTAATGACAATCAATCTCTCTCTCAGTAGGTGCTTCAGCAACTTGTCTTCCTCTATTCAATGGCAATTTGTATAGTTTAATTCTGGAAACAGAGGAAAGAAATATTTTTTTTCGAAGGAATGACCCAGCTATTTTGGAGATTGTAGAAAATGGTTATAAAGTTCCCACTACAACCAATAGTGATGGAGTAAAAGTTTCAACGGCTAAGGCACAATGGATAGCTGATCAAAGAAAGAATGGACGACTAAATTCCAATGTCATGAATCTCCTGTATTGTACAATAGTGCCTGATGAGTATAGTTGTGTTCGTATCTACAGAACTGCCAAAGATATTTGGAGATGCCTTGAAGTAGCTCATGATTTGAGTATCTTAAAAATGGATGAGCTTATCGGTACTAATCACACATGAGCCAGTCTTAAAGCCGAGTGAAGATCCCCTATCAGCAAGATTCTTGCTCTTAAAGCCCCGTCCTCAGAAGATATTGACTCATATGATCTTAATGAAGAAAAGGTTACTTTGACTAGAAAATTTAGAAATTTTATGAGCATAAATAAGCCGAATAACTCTAGCCTACGGTTCCGTTTGGTTGCAAGGAGAATCAAAGGGAAGGGAAGAGAAAATTTTCAAACCTAAAAGAAAAACTTTATTTTGTAATCATTACTCCATTTTACATGTAATATTTATTTTACATTCTAAACAAAAGGGAATTGGATGCAAAGTAAAGTGAAATTTAATAACCAAATATGCAATGGTTTGGAATTAGTGATATTGTCACATGGGATAATGACTCTTTTTTAAATATGAAAATTTCACTTCCCTTCCCCTTAATTCCCCTTGCAACCAAACGAAGACTACTAAGTGGGATGATTTAGAGGATAGTGAGTCAGAAATGAGGACCCAAATGAGGTGTGCCAAATGGCAATCTATGGAATTATAGAACCTCCAAGTAATGAAGAGGTTGAAAATGAGAATTCTGCTTATAATGACCTATCCAAGTATATGAAGAACCATGCTGCTAGAAAAGCAATGAGAAAATAGAGATCTAAAAAGGACCATATATACATTGAAAAATGAGAATGAATCCCTCAAAAAGGACAATGACATGAGTCCTTGAGTTTAAAAGTTGAGGATTTGAAATCCTTAGTTGAGAAGTTTTCCAATGGAACCAAGACCCTAGAAACAAAGTTGGGTCAATGAAAAGCAGCCCCTAATACATTTGAACTGGGATATAATGATAAGCCAAAAGCACCTTGGAAAAAGGCTCATGTTTAGCCTCATATTACCTGTTATGGTTGTGGAACAAAGGAACACATAAAAGTTCAATGCCCTTTGAAATCTAACTGGCAAGGACCCAAGCTGAAATGGATACCAAAAGGCCAAGCTTGCATTTTGTGAAGAGTTATGCAAATTCCTCAAGAGCAAAAAAAAAAAAAAAAAAGCTTATCCAAACCAAAATTGGAGGCCTCCAAGAAACAATATCAAGCAAAGGTTAGATTCAAAAGTCCCAGGGAGATTAACAGCGTGATTGACTCCCAGTCTAGGAGGGCATTGTCCGTTGCATGTAGGACGTCTTGGCCCATATCCACTCCTTGGATATCTGATATATGTAATTCGAATACCATACATTTCATACACTTTAATAAATAAGTCTCTTCATACCCAAAAAAAAAAAATTTCAAAAGTCAGCTACAAAGGTGCAAGGTATGTAAGCCAAAATTCCCACGATGTGCATGACAACAATTATACTGAAATGAATAGGTGTTTGTGGGGAAGGGTTGGTGTTGAGAACATATCCCACTCCAATTGAGCAGAGAAGCTCTTTTGAACATGGCTCTAAAGTGAGCATGCTCATGGTGGGCTAGAAAGTAAGTTCTAGCACATGTGGAATGAATACATTCTTATGTTGAATGTGTGTTGACCATGTGAAATTTTGTCTTGAATGGTCAAAAATTGAATTACATATTATGAGTGTATTTGGATGGATCCATCTTAAATGAATTTTGATACGATTGATAAATTTTAATTAAGTATAAGCTGAGGGTTGCACATCATGTGTGGAAATTTGGTATGTAAAAAGTGATCTCTCACTAAGAGTTGAAAAAATGGATTTTAATCACTCCACCATTATTAGGATATGCCAAAAGGAAGTCTCGAGTTATTCTCCTAATTTACTAAGCTCAATAGATTTTGTTAGTACTGCAAAGTGCATATTGAGAGATTTATTAAGATTGCCTCTGTAATGGCAGTCAATCGGAGGGTCGAGATGGTCGATCAAAATCATATAGATTTGGATCTCGCAGGATGGAAAATTATCTGCTTTATTTTCTGTCCGATCCCTATCCTCAAGTTCTTCTAAATAGGGGGAGTGGATCTCATTCGAGCAGGGGGGAGGGTGGTCATTTCCAACCCTCTCTCTCTTATTAGAGGAATCTGGAGAAATGGATCGGACAGAAAAATGAAGTAGATAATGATCCTCGCGGGATACCTCTTTCCTTAACTATGACTATTCACTTTCCAAAGTTGATGGTTCCCTAGGCAATTCTTAAACCCCTTGGACAAATCTCTTCATTCATCATTGCTTCCCCTTCCTTCCCACAACGTCTGTATGCTCTTCTCTTTCAATAGTTGAACTGCACCAAGATGGATTGTGAGTTAAGTGAGAATGGAAACACTAGTATTATGCAACAATATGACATGAGACAATTTGAAAAGATCATTCAACGTAGCGTTGCTGGACAAAGGTGGATCGTCTGGGTTTGTATTAATTCCTTGTGGGTAAAATCCAAAAGCAAATCAACCACAAGGAGAATACCATGACTGAATCTGTAATTTAAGATTCTAGTCTCAATGGCAAATCTATTAATTCTCTTTTTATTGTTTTTCTGGTGACAAAAATATTTAAGGCCAAATGTTCTCTGTGCTGGAGGTGCAGGCTGTGCTTGGACACATGGGGCCATGGGGGTGGGCGAAATGATCACCCTATCCCCTTGAATGGATGGCTCATGTGTCTGGAAGCAGGCTGTGCTGCGGCACAGAGAACATCAGCCCAATATGTAATTAAGGATTCTAGTCAAGGATTCACACTTCAAAATTGATTGAGCAAGAATTTTTTATTTGATTAAATCTTCCAATAAGTGACAAATTTATATGGTATGACCCATCTGGTGAATCCAGATTAAGAATGTTAAATGGTTTAGTTTTGGTGTAAATAGTTCGATTCAGTTCGGTGCAAGTTTTTTAGGTGAACCCAAAATCAAACCGTTTAATAAAAGGTTTCACGTTGAAACCGAAACCGTTTATGGTTTAATCGGTTTTATCAGTTATTTTAAACTTTTTTTTATTCAAATGTGAGCTAATTTCCATTACATGTATTTTAATTTTTTTTTATTAAAATAGAAGTATTAATTGAATTCTTATATGTTTTCTTTAAATAATTTACTATACCATTAATTCTTAATTTTTGCCAATACATAGTACTAATATTTGTTTCGATTTAAACGGTTTACCATCGGTTTAAACCATTTAACTAAACGATCTCAATTTTAGAAGCAAAATCGAACCATTTATTAAAGGGAAAATTACATGATTAGCTACTTTTGGGTTTTCATTTACAAAACTGTCCACCCTATGTTTGAGTTAACAAAAATAGACAAAAACAAATTTAGTTTTACAAAACTAGACAAAACAAAGACTCTCCTTCCTTCTTCGACAGTTCCCCTCTGAAAAAATCTCTTTTTTTTTCCTCTGTTACTTGGGATAGCAGAGAATGGCGATGGCTGGGACAAGGGTACGTAGGGTTTCAGGGAACGGAGGATGCTTGAGTGAGAAGGCAATGATAGGGGTAAAAATGTCTAAAAAAGTTAATGTGGGAGGGAGAGACACTATTTTGTCCAGTTTTGTAAACGTTAACTTGTTTTTGCCTATTTTTGTTAACTCAAACATAGGGTGAACAGTTTTGCAAATGAAAACCCAAAAGTAGCTAATCATGTAACTTTCTAGTTTCACGGTTTTGATGTAAACGACTTGATTCGATTTTGGTAAAGGGTTTCGATTTGATTTTGACACCCTTATTCCAGATTAATATATCACCAATTGGTTCATTCTTCCTGGACTCTATTCTGCTTGTAGAGGTAACCCTACATGGTCCACTAAATCCGGATAAGAAAATGACTAATAATGTTTGATCTGACCAAATATTCCAAAATGGATAAATTTCTTCGATCCAATCAGACGTTTTAATATGGACGAATTTCTATCGTATCACTCATTTGAAGCATCTAGATTGGTATATCACCACTTGGATCTGTCTTCTTGGTCCTATTTCAGTTGTATAAGTCATCCTACAAAGTCCAATGGATCAGCTTCACAAAAAAACACCGAATAAGTAAGAATTCCCAATCCAATTAGATCTTGCAATGTGATTAATTGAACTTATATTGTATGACCTATCTAAAGCATCCATATTGGTACATCTTTTTTTTTCCTGGTAAAAACATATTGATACATCACCGCTTGGGTGGTGTAGACTGTAGACACTGAAATTGTCACCCAAAAGACCTCTCGGGCAATGAACCAATGATCTATCTCTTAGATATTAAGGTGGAGTACACGGAACATACCTCCACCATTAGGACCGAGATTCGCCATCTTCTATCCAATCAATCTTGATCTCTCTCCAATCGATCTTGGTTGACTCTTTGAAGAAGTAGAATGTTGTTGCTTTGAACTTTTTCTGGTTTTTAAAAGTCTTTCAATCTTTTTCCCTTTTTTACACACCTTTGATGGATAGATTGTGTTATATATATATATATAGCTTTTAAAACCAGAGAGTCCAATCTCCTTAAGGCTCTCATCTCAATAATTTCTCCCATCAAGGACTTTATCTTAATGGAGCTTAATGAAGTGCATATTCCCATAATCCATCATTAAAATGGTTCTTAGAATTTCAAAGAAGAATATGAAGAGATACTACTTATTCCCATATCCAACCATTAAGATGGTTAGAGTTTCTAAAAGGAATATTAAGAAATAATACTTTATCTTTAATGAAGTGCACATTCCCACTAAGATGGTTAGTGTTTCTAAATGGAATGTGAATTAAAGTAATTACTTCTTATATTGTGCTGATGTGGCATTTCTTATCCCGTGCTGACATGGCACAGAAGCCACATTGGCTTACATTTTCCCACTTGGCCTTTAGTGCCACGTGCAAAATGCCAAGCTAATTGATAAAAGTTCAATTCAATGCATGGTCATGCCGAACTTTATCCCTGGGAGCAACAAACATTTGAAATGAGAATTTCAATCCATGAATCATGGCGGTACATGTTCATACAAAGAACACTTCCTTCCATGTATCACTATGAATTGTCCTTCTTAGATCAAACCTTAATGTAGTATATCAAACTTTATAAATTAACCTAATGATTAATTCTAAATCCATCAAAATTGCCCCTATAAACTTAATGAGCATCAATCATTACTTCAATTTAGAGTGTACACTAATTAAATAGTAATGATATTAATAAAAATTGGTAGAGAATTTTTATGAATTCCGGAATCAAAACTGTGGTCCACAAGTCATAACTTGAAAAGTGAAATGTATACATTAACACAGTTTAAACTTGATTCATGACACTCAAGGAACTATATAATCCCATACGACCCACATGGTCAATAAAAACTTTAGGTACAAGCCCTTTAGTCAAGGGATCAGCAATTATGTCCTTAGTGCCAATATGATCAATTGCTACTCGTTGATCCCGAACATCTTCCTTGACAACAAAATACTTGATCTCAATATGTCAACAGCGGCTTATTGAGCAAGTGTTGTTGGAAAACTTCACTGCCGCAGTGTTGTCACAAAATACCCGAATAGGCCTTTCAATAGAGGGTATAACTTTCAAGTCTGTGACGAATTGCCTCAACCAAGATGCATGAGAGACTGCCTCATAGCATGCCACTACTTCCGCTTCCATAGTGGAAGAAGCTGTCTTAGGTTGCTTGACGCTTCTCCAGGAAACTGCACCAGAAGCTAGTAGAAAAATATATCCCGATGTAGATCTTCTTGTATCACCATATCTAGCATAATCTGAGTCCGAGTAGCCAACTAGTTCCAAATCATCAACTCGCTTATATGTAAGCATATGATTTTTGGTTCCTTTCAAGTATCTTAATACCTTTTTAGTTGCTGTCCAATGTGGCATTCCTGGATTCTTTTGGAATGTTCCTAGTACTCCCACTGCATAGGCAATGTCAGGTCTGGTACAGACCTGAGCATACATTAAACTGCCTATTGCAGATGCATAGAGAATTTTCTGCATTTGTTGTTGCTTCAAGTCACTCGTCGGACACTGTTCCAGACTAAGTCCGTCACCTTTAGTATTGGTGCTACACTTGGTTTAGAGTCCATCATTCTAAATCGATCTAAAACCTTATCGATATAGGCTCTCTGAGACAGTCCTAAAGTCTTATTGGACCTACCTCGGTAAATTTCTATGTCTAAGACATAGAAGGCTTCACCCATGTCCTTCATTTCAAAGTTTCAAGTCAGAAACTATTTTGTCTCATGTAGTAACCCAAGATCACTACTTGCTAATAAAATATCATCCACATATAATACTAATGTGATGAAACGACTTCCCTTAAACTTTATGTAGATATATTGATCAGTACGATTTTCAACAAACCCGAATGAAGTAATTGTGTGATCAAACTTTAGGTACCATTATCTGGAAGCTTGTTTCAAACCATATATGGACCTATTTAATTTACATACAAGGTGATCTCCCTTATACAATATAAATCCTTCAGGTTGTTCCATATATACCTCTTCTATCAATTCTCCATTCAAGAACGCAGTCTTGACATCCATTTGGTGTAACTCTAGATCGTAATGAGTAACCAAGGCCATGACAATACGCATTAAATCCTTCCTTGATACAGGAGAAAAGGTTTCTTTATAATCAATATCTTCCTTTTGATTAAACCCTTTTGCCACAAGGCGAGCCTTATATTGTTCAATGTTACCTTTGGAATCCCTTTTGGTTTTAAAAACCCATTTACAGCCAACAGTTGAAGATTCTTTAAGCAACTCAACGAGCTCTCATACATGATTCTTTGCCATTGATTTCATCTCATCCTTTATGGCATTGTATCATAAGATAGAATTTTGGCTGTTCATGGCTTGTGAAAATGATATTGGATCCACATCAACTCCAAGGTCAAATTCACTTTCTTGTAGATATACTTGATAATCTGAAGGAATTGTTGACTTCCTAGTTCTAGTGGATCGCCTCAAGCTTGGTTGTTCATCTAAATTTTCCTCATGATGAACATCTAGTTCACCAACAATCTGTTCTTCCTGTGGTATATGCACATGAGAAATTTCTTTCTCAACCTCAGTTGTAGAACAGGGTAATAATGGTAAAGGTAAAAATTGTGTGCCATCACCTCCAGAGGTGGAAGCTTCTAACGAAATGTCAAGTTTCTGAAATTCAACATTTCTAAGTTCAATGCTCCCATTGTTGGTGTCATCCTCTAGAAACTTAGTATTGCGTGACTCAACTATCCTGGGTGTGTGTGTAGGACAATAAAATTTGTAACCTTTGGATCGTTCTGAATACCCAATGAAATATCCACTAATGGTCTTAGAATCCAACTTCCTTTCCTGTGGGTTGTATACCCTTACCTCGACAGGGCATCCCCAAACACGTATATGATGTAAGCTATGTTTCCATCCTTTCCAAAGCTTAAAAGGTGTTTTAGGCACAGCTTTAGAAGGAACCCTATTTATGATGTAGACCGATGTCTTTAGGGCTTCACCTTAGAAGGATAAGGAAAGATTAGAATTACTAATCATACTTCTTACCATGTCCATTAATATTCGATTCCTTCGTTCAGCAACACCGTTTTGATCAGGTGATCCTGACATGGTGTATTGTGGAACAATTCCTTGTTCCTGAAGGAATTGAGCAAATGGACCAGGTCTTTGACCAGATGCTGTGTACCTACCATAAAACTCTCCTCCCCTATCTGAACGTACTATTTTGATCATCTTACTAGTTTGTTTCTCTACTTCTACTTTATAGTTCTTAAAAGCATCAAGTGCTTCATCCTTATGAACCAGAAGGTAGATACATGAATATAGAGTAATCATCTATAATGGAGATAAAGTATCTCTCTCCGTTCAGGCATGATGTGGGAAAAGGTCCACAAATGTCAGTATGTATGATTTCTAAAAATTTTAAACTTCTTTTGGCACCTCTTTTGGACTTGTTGGTTTGTTTGCCCTTTATACAATCTATACAAACCCCTAGATCAGTAAAGTCTAGAGTCTCAAGGACTCCATCCTTTATTAATCTCTTAATTCTATCAATGGAGATATGTCCTAATCTCCTGTGCCAAAGCTTGGAAGATTGTTCATTTGTAGCACAATGTTTGTTTCTAATATGTATAGAATTAGACAATAAATTGCATTCAAAAGTAGAATCTAAATACAGCGAATATAATCCATTAACTAAAGTACCAGAACCAACATTAACATTGTTTTTCAGTAATGAAAATACTGTTCCTTCAAAAACAAATTTAAAACCTAATGGTGCTAGTCTAGGCACCGACAACAGGTTCCGATCAAATGATGGAATGTAAAATGTCTTGTCTAAATCTAAAATAAATCCAAAAGCAGAACTAGTTTGTAGACCCCTACGGCCTCAACTTGAGACAGCATCCCTTCAGCTGAATAGACATGCTGCTCACTTAGAGTCGGTGGTCTTGTCTCCAGAAAACCCTACAAGAAATTGAAAACATGAATTGTTGCACCTGAAGCAATCCACCAATTCCCATAATGAGAATTCACAAAATTTGACTAATAACATACAAAGGTCTGAAGCGTACCTTTCTTCTCCATCCACTGCTTAAATTTGGAGCAATCCTTCTTTAGGTATCCTTTCTTCTTATAGAAGAAGCACTTGAAAGTTTTCTTAATGCCCTCTTTCTTCATAGGCTTCTTCCGTGCTTTCTTCTTCTGAGTAGACTTGTCGGATTGACCTTTCTCAAAAGTGTTTGTTAGATACACACTCTCCTTTGACTCCCTTTTCAATCTCTCTTCTTCTTGAACACACATGGTCAATAGTTCATTGAATGACCATTCATCCTTATGTGTGTTAAAAGATATCTTAAAGGGGCCAAACTCCTTAGGCAGAGTGTTCAGAATGTAATATATCAGAAAAGGTTCAGAAATATCCAATTTCAGTGTTTTCAATTAGGCTGCGATATCCCTGATGTGCATGATGTGTGATCTCACACCCTTACTTGCATTATATTTAATGGCGCTGAACTGGCCTATTAAGGTCATGGCTATGGCTTTGTCTGAACTCACAAATTGGGCCTCAATTTCCTTCATATATTCCTTAACTGTATCACAGTCATGAATTGAACCTTTAATGCTCTTATGAATATGAGTCTTGATGATTGATAAGGAAATACGGTTAGACCGCTCCCAATCCTTAAAGTAAGATATCTTAGCTGGAGTACTAGTGTCTTTAAGAAGAGCAGGTTTATCCTCACGCAAACCCAAATCATAGTCCATGCACATAAGTGCAAGTTCAGTCTTTTTTTTTCAATCAACATAATTATCCCCATTGAGCATAGGAAGAGAAAATTGATTGTTAACCATTACTGCAAAATTAAAAAATCTACAGTAAATAAAGCATGCTAAACAATTTCTATTGTTCTAGTACTAAAATTCAAACAATATCAATTTTAGTGATATTTAATCAAGCTCACTACAGCTTGCCTGTGGGCTAAGGCTGTAAGTTGCAATGATTAACATTCTTTATATTGAATAATTATAATATTTATATTCAGAATCACAAATTAATGTTAGTCCCAATTTACCTGTGGGCATCAGTTGCAACCAACATTAATCAATAATTAAATGACAAGATCAAAATATATTCCATTAGACAACCTTACCTGTGGGCATCAGCTGCCTTAATGATCAATATTTTATCCTACTCCAACTTGTATGCATTAAAGTAGTCACTACCTGTGGGCATCATGTCTATTTTGTACATAAGTTGTAAAAAGTGTCTTTCATATTTATAAAAGTACCAAAAAGTCTTTATGGGATTTGATGGAGTATGTGGCATACAAAATCCCTTAATGGTAATTTTATAAACACAAGACAAGACAATAATGATGTTATAAGTATGCATGATGTAGGAAATTCGGAATTAGGGTCGATCATAATAAAAAAGAAATAAATAAATCGGCATGCTTATAACATCAAAATAAAATAAAGATTCACCAATTATTAATAATGTAATCAAATGCAGTCAATCATACCATATATCCTTGAAATATATATACATCGAATTTAACTTAATGTGTTCCATCATAGCATGGAGCATAAAATTACACCTCAAAAGAATCACAATATGAACTCCCACTGTTCCAATGAAGTGTTCCTTAAAAATGATTTATGTAAATTTATGCAACCAAAATTGTACATATAAATCAATTAATGAACTAAAGGAATAACCTTGAACTAGTTCCAGAATTGAACCAAAATTATTTGATTAACACCGAGTTAAATCAACCAAAACGGGTTATAAATTCGGGTAAGTAGGACCGATTCGATTTGGCACATGTTCGCAGTCACAAGGTAGTGGGAAGCTCACAATAGTAAAATTTGAATTCAAAAGAATTTCAAATTACGCAACAACCCACTAATTGATCTTTTCATAATTACTAAAGCACCCTCATATGAGAGCTTGACATATGGCAATTAGTTTTAACTTCTCATTGAAAGACAAGAAGACCCTTAATGAAATTGCAAATTACATATCCAGTATAGTACGTTTTCAATCATGCAAAATCACCTTCTTATTTTATTATTATTTTTTTATTCTCATCCAATAGGACTATGCCACATGTTATAAGTAATTATCTTAATCACTTGAAAGACTAAAAGTCTTTATTAAAATAAAAATAATGGGACTATCCCCATCATCTTTCTTACAAACAACTCCAAATCTCAATCATAGCTATTGCTATGTTGCTGCCATGCAATCAATGGTCATGACAACCCCATAGTCACTGAACAGTGTTGCCAAAGTTGGTCGCCAGCCAATGTCGGCAAAATAAATCCTTTTTTTTTTTGGCTAACAGAACAGTTCCATAAAAATGGCTTAGCCATTGATTAACTGCAATGATTGCAGGCAAGACTTCCGCCCAATACTTTGTCATAATGGTTGCCAGGCATGGCCGATAACCTCAAGGTCTGCCTTCTTTAATAACCCTAACCCGTAGTATAAAGATTTCATCCAAATAATGATTCTTTAATAGAAAAATCATATGTTTCACAACAATGATGATTTACATATTAAACAAAGACTTTTGTAAGGCTGCAAAAGAAATGGTGAATCAAAATTGACCATTATGGTCAGATAACCATTATCATGCCAAGGATTCGATGGATAGGAGACGTAATCTCATGCTCTGATACCACCTCTTAGATATTAATGTGGAGTACACGGAACATACCTCCACCATTAGGATCGAGATTCGCCATCCTCTATCCAATCAATCTTGATCTCTCTCCAATTGATCTTGGTTGACTCTTTAAAGAAGTAGAATGTTATTGCTTTGAACTTCTTCTGATTTTTAAGTCTCTCAATCTTTTTCCCTTTGTCACACACCTTTGATGGATAGATTGTGTGCTATATATATAGCTTTTAATACCAGGGAGTCCAATATCCTTAAGGCTCTAATCTCAATAATTCCTCCCATCAAGGACTTTATTTTAATGGAGCTTAATGAAGTGCATATTCTCATATTCCATCATTAAAATGGTTCTTAGAATTTCAAAGAGGAATATGAAGAGATACTACTTATTCTCATATCCAACCATTAAGATGGTTAGAGTTTCTAAAAGGAATATTAAGAAATAATACTTTATCTTTAATGAAGTGCACATTCCCACTAAGATGGTTAGTGTTTCTAAATGGAATATGAATTAAAGTAATTGCTTCTTATATTGTGTTGATGTAGCATTTCTTATCCTGTGTTGACGTGCCACAGAGGCCACATTGACTTACACTACCAACCACCAGACCTACTGAGGTTGAGTGGGTGTGTCAATTGGATCCAATCATTTTTTATTGGGATAGCCATAGGTGGTAGGCCTAGGGATGTCAACGGATCGGATTCAGCTCGGCTAGTGCTATATCCGCATCCACATCTGCTTAGCTTTCGGACGAATTCAGATAGTGCTAAATAGATACAGACATGGATATGGATCGGATATTTTATCCGTTTACATGTAAATATAGCTTTTCGGATAGCTATAGCCTATCCGTATCCGTATTCATTTAGCTTTCGGATGGATTCGAATAGTGCTAAACGGATATGAAAACAGATTTTGACTATTCATTTACATCCCTTGGTAGCACCACCTTATTTGGGCCGAGACCGAAATGGACCGAGTATTGAATTTGTCCTACTACCAAGATTAAAACTTATCATGTATTGGGTTTGCATTCTCAGATAATCTCTGCCCATAGTCGGGACCAAAACCGATTAATTGACCCAAAGAGAAGGGGGGAAAAGTGGAGAAAAATGAACCACAAACAATAAGTATGCAATAATTTGAGATTCAATCGGGTTTTATTTGACCATATATGTTCTAGTCAGTCTGATTGGGCCAGATCAAGACCAACTAATCGATTCGGTCTTAGGTCTAATCGGTCAGGCTCGGTCAAGGTCGACCGGTTAGCCGTTAGCGTCTTGATTGACACCATTATAGTTGGTCGTGTTTTAGAACATTGGCTCCCTTGCAGCCTTAAAGCTTAAAATCATTCTACCCATTGCCACCCTTTCCGTGTAAAGCTGTGGTATATTCGCATTAAAACTTTTTTCCCCTTCTTTGTTATGGATCAATTTCTTTTTCTCTTCTCTACTTAAAAAGAAGGGAGATGGATAGAATAACAAAAAGAATAGCTTATATTGGATCAGAACTATTCATTGAAAGGATAAACTTTTCTTTTGTGGTGAGGTATAAAAAAGTATCAACTCTGGGTATCATCAACTAAAGGAATAATTTCTTTCATTTTTATGGATCTTGAATCCCACTCTTCGTTATTCATACTAACTCATACTGTTATACTCACATAGTATCATTTGCTTTGATACTGAAAGCCCTTTACCAAAAAAAATATTACTGAAAGCCCCGTTCAATACCCAACAAGAAGTTAAGAGGTATTTTATTTTACGGCAAGAGATCACTCTTTGGTCGTGTAGCCCCTGCATCAATATGGGGGGCCAATGAGAGCGCACGCAAGAGTATCAACATGAATGGAATTTTTTATTTTAGGAGGGGTGATAATTTTGCATGCCTCCATGTCAGAGCTCAGGATCCACACAATCAAGCAACATTTTTTTCCCTTTATATTATAAACATTATATTTGAGGTATCTCGTGTTTCATAAATATTATAGAACTGTTGGTCTAGTTGGATCACATTTTAGAACTTATGGTCTAGTTGGATTCACCTTTTAGAACTTTTGGTCTAGAGAAGTTGGCTTATGAGGTTATCAGAATCTTAGAAGCAAACATCCAAGAAGTTTAGCAAAACTTTGAACTACTTAGGGTTGCTACAGGGTCAAGTTGGCTTAGGGTTTTAAGCCTAACTCTAAGTCCCCTTAGCTGCGCAAAGGCCCGACACTAACTCAATGCCTAAAAAATCCAATCCTGATTGCCCTCAGGGCTGGGTTGGGTTGACCTTGATTGGCCCTAACAATAGGGAGGGGGAATGGAGATGCAAGGGCTGGGCCAGGGAGAAGAAGGGAGAAGAAATAAGAAAGAAGAAAAAGAAGTAGATAAGGTCGGGCTGGACTCAGCCTAAGGCCTCAATCTTGGACCGATTCGACCCTGACTCAGGAACAGAGATTCCAAACCTTGACTTGCTCTCAAGACTAGGGTATTTCAGCCCAGGCCTGTTCAGACTCAAAATGGGCCAAGGTGGGCTTGGACCAACAAGGCCAAACTTGCACACTCATGAGAAGTATAGCCTTAATTCCCGAACTCTGTTCCTCCAACCTTAAAAGTCTCATCAAAATCTAAGAATCTAAAAAAGAATTTAGGTTATACTTGGAAGCCAAGAAAATCAAAAAAAGAAAGATTGAGACTTAAATCATCATTAATGCTATCATAATTTTTTCTTTTATATCCATGGCTTCCAACATACATAGTACTCGGCATGATTAACAAACTGGCAATGCAAATGAACTAAAAAACTAGACCAACCCAACACACAATTGTTGTTGTGGGCCATACTTTTCTCCTACCAAACAAATGGCACTTTGTCTGCTTATCCATTTCACGTGTATCCTACGGGTTCAAACAGTAGTTATGAAGCAATACAATATCCACTACCCCATTTCAAATTACAAACAATAGACAATATTTTTCAATTTTTTGTAATCTAAAGAAGATGAAGCAAAGTGGGGTCACATCATCTTTCTGGGCCCATCAAGCAATGGGCTATGCCATTGTCCATATCTTCTCTGAAGGGTGAGTGGGTCCTACCATAAACCTGCTCCCCAAAAAGAGCTGCCCCACATGGCGACCCGCCATGTTCTTTTGCCCGCTAACAGCTAAGCAAGAAAAAGCTTAAAAAAAGCAGTGCGCACTACGCACCGCTTCGCATAATAGCAAAATTGAAATTAAAAAAAAGGTTACCACTTACCACCGTTCATTGCCTCACTGTTACCCATTTTCCCTCCAATTTTTATTTTTCTCTTAAAAGTTCTCACAGCTTTTTGTTTACTTCAAGATGGAGAGATCAGAGATGAGATATCATAGTCAAGCTTTTGCTTTTAGTCAAAAGCAGCTTCGACATTGGGCCCCACTATTTTATCGAAAAATAAAACCTTAATTATTTCGTAATTATTTTATTTAATTAAAATAATGCTTCGATTTTCCTAACTGTAAAGCTTTGTACACCACTTCGGTGATGGAGATGAAAATCTCCTCCACCTCCACCACCACCACCACTAAGTCCTTTCTTCTTTCACCTTCTTCTTCTGTGATCAAAACAAAAAATGCCTTCGAGGCCCTTCAATCCAAACCCTAGTCCAAATCCAGAATCGATACTCAGGACCAGAGCATTTTTACTTGTTATTACTATCTCATCTTCTGTTCTCCTCTTTCTTGGCATTTTGTTCTTGCTCTGCTACCTCTGGTACTTTCTGTTTAATCGTTCTCGCACCAGTCCTTTTGACTCTTGTGCTCCTTTGAGGTTGCAGAGGTTCTCTTACAAGGAGCTCAAATCTGCAACCAATGTATTCAGCGATGGTAATTCTATTGGGAAAGGTGGATCGGGTGCTGTGTTTCGAGGTATTCTTCGTGATGGCAAGTCTGTTGCAGTTAAGAGACTTGATGCAACTTCTTTGCAAGCTGAAAGAGAGTTTCAGAACGAGTTGCAGGTTCTTGGGAGTCTTCGATCGCCGTATGTGGTTACGCTCTTGGGTTACTGTGTTGAGAAGAAGAAGAGGTTTCTAGTTTATGAGTATATGCCTAACAAGAGCTTGCAAGAATCGCTTTTTGCAGAGGGACCGGGGGTTCCAATTCTGGATTGGAACCAACGGTTTGAGATCATCATCGACATTGCTCGGGCACTTGCTTTTTTGCATCTGGAATGTGATCCGCCGGTCATCCATGGCGATATAAAGCCCAGTAATGTTCTTCTGAGTTCGGATTACCGGGCAAAAATTTCAGATTTTGGGCTATCGAGGTTAAAATCGGAAGGTGAGTTTGGAGTCGAATTATTTAGTCAGGAATTGGGTCGGAGTCAGGAGCTCTGGAAAAGCCAAGAGCTTTCCGGGAATCTAGCTGTAGTTACTCCAGAAACTCCAACAGAGAGTACTACTGAGGTAGATTTTGCTCTCGCTTTACAGGCTTCTTCATCCAAGAATAGTAGAATTAGCTTAAATTTGAAATCTTTGAGCTCAAATCCTTCGACTCCTAATGCTAAGGGGAAGGAGGTCTTCGCTACAGATATGGGTGGAGAAGATTTTGATGATGACCTCTACAGTATTGATCACAGTAAGGAGTTGAATTTCAATGCGTATGTGCCCATGGATGACACGACGATGACCAGTACAAAGCAATGGGGGAAGGACTGGTGGTGGAGACAGGATGGGAGTGGTGAATTGTGTAGCAAAGATTATGTAATGGAGTGGATTGGAAGCCAGATATGTCCATCCACAAACCCTGATTGGGATGAAGGGGAAAAAAGCTCACCTGGAACAACAATTAATATGGATAATTCTACGACACAGAGAGATCAATTAGAGAATGCCAATGAAACCCAGTTTCCCAAGAAGAAGTCTGAGAAGAAAGAAGACAAGGGTGGGAAGAACAAGAAGAAACAGAGGAGGATGCAAGAATGGTGGAAAGAAGAACACCTTGCAGAGATTAGCAAGAAGGGCAACAAGTTAAACAAGTTAAAAAAGCTTGAAGCCAATTGCAGGAAAGGCTTCAAAATCCCACATTTTGATCTGGGTAGGAGGTTTCGGCCTCGAAAAGCTACTACTTTTGGGGAACAGATTCAGAACGACTGTGATCCCAATGTAGAGTTCAGCTTTAGGAAGGGCTGGAAGAAGAAGAAGAAGAAGGAGACACAATCCACTGGTAGTGATATGTGGAGTGGAGATCTGTTCAGCCGTGAGCTCAGCAGTACAACAAGCATGAGAGGTACTGTGTGTTATGTAGCACCAGAATATGGTGGTTGTGGGTATTTGATTGAGAAGGCTGATATCTACAGTCTAGGAGTTCTGATCCTTGTCATTGTCTCTGGTAGAAGGCCTTTACATGTTCTTTCTTCGCCCATGATTCTCGAGAAGGCCAATCTGATAAGCTGGTGTAGACAATTGGCTCAAACAGGGAATGTATTAGAGCTTGTAGATGAGAGATTTAAAGATAATTATAACAAAGACCAGGCAAGCCTTTGTATAAACTTGGGCCTCTTGTGCATACAGAAGATGCCGGAATTGAGGCCAGATGCCTGTGAGATTGTTAAGATTCTGAAAGGAGATGTGGATCTCCCATCACTTCCAATCGAGTTTTCACCTTCTCCTCCTTCTAAGCTCTTCAGTAGATCCAGGAGAAAAAAGAAGGTTGATGTAGAGTAAGTTTTAGTTTTTTTTTATGTACACTTTAAATTTCTTCTTATATCCATAATCCATTTGAGTTTATGCAGAGAATGTAGACTAGGAAAAGATGATGAGTGCTGCTAGTTGATTAAGGGTTGGTGATGTAAGAAGATATTGATGTAAAAATTAAGAGGGATGATTGATTTCTTTGCGTTGCCATTTCTTTGATGTAAATATTTTGATTTTTGGAGTTCTTGGGCATGCAAATATGGAAACATCAAACATCGAAATGAGAGGGTATGGAATTGATTTTCCCAAGTTTTTTGGAAACGTTGATTCCTTCTTCTTCAGGGAACATGGAAATGGAATTGATTGATTGTCCAAGCTCCTGCAGTCCTGTGGCTTTGCTTTATGCATTTATTGAACAGTACTGTACTACTGTTATTGAAGGCTGGTATGGATAGGAAAGAGCAGTAGTAGATTGGATTAAGATCATAAATCCATAATCTCATTAAATGTTGGATCCACATCCTCTATGACGTGTTGCCTGTAGCGTGTTGCCCCGTAACGGTCTGAGCGGGGCAAACTGAGTCATGTGCAAAGATTGCCTTGACCCTGCCCAAACGATCTTTGCACCTGCGGCTCAATCTACGTTTGTGTCGCGTCGGGCAACTGCACAGAGGATCTGAATTGTTAAATGTTGGGTTCTCGATTTGTACTTTTACCAAGGAAGACAGTAAATGCACTGACAACAGCAATCATGAAGTAATAAGAAAATGTTAATTTTTAGGAGTTCGAATCACCTAACCCTACGTTAAGCCTTCGCTTTTGGTGATCTGGAGCCCGATCCGGATTGGATTCGGTTCCTCTTCTGTGATCCCAATGCTAGGGAGGCATCCAACGGTGCTGGATACGCCCGAACACATGGGGATAAGATAGTAATTGCAGGTCTTGTCATGTCTGCAAATCACGCGGCATGACGAGCAAGCGATGATAGAGGATCTAGATCCGAGAAAGAGAGCAATGTGGAAAGGGAAAAGTAACTGCCGAAGGGTCTGATGCAGTTAACAAAAAATCATAGTGAAGCAATCCACTTAATTCTCCATCTTGCGGAGAATGATTACCCTTTTTCAAACTAATTTTTTTCTTCCATATCATTTTTATCGCCTTGATTGATCCATATGAGTTACGTATTTTAGGGACCCATGCCATTCATGGCTCTGACAACCATTTGATAAGGCTGCATAATACAAATTTGATTATGTGGTATCTTATGTAGTTATTGTAAATAAAATAATTTTTCATGTAAAATAAAATGAGGGGCAATTACTATCACTACCCTACACTTAGCCTATATTTATTAAAATTATCCTATTTTAAATTTCTTTTCTGAAACTATTTTGCTTTTAAACTTTTACATCTCCTTGTACCCTCATGTTTTTAAATATCCAAACTACCATTCCATTTCACCTCGTAACCTTTAGCCTACCATTCTTTTTCTATTTTTTACTATTTTTGTCATTAAAATAGTAAAAAATAAAAGCACCCACTCGCTTCTTTTCTCTCCCGTTTTTTACTCCATTCATTTTTTTTTCTTTAATTTTTTATTTAATTAATTTTTTATTAAACATTTCATCCTCATCGTTCTTCTTCAAACAGATCATGCTTCTAAGTATCGATATCGTATCACCTATATCGGGCAGTACATACCAGTTTTGCTAGTCACCGATATCGTATCGATAGCACGGTACGGGACAAAGGGTAAAATGGTTAGAAACTCATTTTTTAAGGAGATTCAGGGTAATTTTGTCCAATACAGTCAATACAAGTTGATACCATATCGGTATCGTATCGATTTTGCAAGTTACAAATACTCGTTCTGATATCCTGCACTAAAACCATGGAACAGATCGACTCTCTTCAAAGCACCTCACTTCTTCTCTCTTCCTCTTTTTATTCAATTTACCTTTTTGTGTTTTTTATTTTTTATTAACCTACCACATGATTCTCGAGTCGTCACTATTCTTCTCCCTCTTCATATTCGCAGAAGCATAAGGCAACCCTCCCTCTCCATTACCATTGATCTCTACACGACCATCTTCATCTCTACTCAACCTCACAGCCATGGAATAGAACGGCACAAGATCAATCATCGGATTGTCTCTGCCTTCTTGGCGATTTCAGATGAAGAATCCATGAAATATGGATCAGTTTCAGAGAAGGAAATGCAGAAGAACTGGATCACGATGAGGATCAGGTCGATCTGTTCAAAAAAGAACGATGAGGATGAAATGTTAAATAAAAAATTAATTAAATTGAAAATTTGAAAAAAAAAAAAAAAAAGGAGAGAGAATAAATGGGTGGGTGCTTTCATTTTTTACTATTTTAATGACAAAAATAGTAAAAATAAAAGAAGAATGGTAGGTTAAATAGATTAACAAGTTACTAGGTGAAAAGAAAGGGTAATCTAGGTATTTAAAAACATGAGGTTAGAAGAAGATGTAAAAGTTTAAAAGAAGGGTAGTTTCAGAAAATAAGTTTAAGATAGGATAGTTAAGTATAGGATAGTGAGAGTAATTGCCCCATAAAATGACAATCAAGCATTGAAGAATCTTATGACTTTTTCTTTTTAAATGTTATAAAGAGGGATCTAGGGGACAAAGGGAGAGAATTAGGGGAGGTATTAAGGTGAGGAACAAAACGAAATAATTAGGGGAGGTATTAAGGTAAGGAACAAAAGGCTGAACCCACCTCTTGAGAACCTGAGCTCTATTACACCAAGCGCGTACCAGCATGGGGAATCTTCCACATCATACCATTCGCAGGTGGCAAACTTTTATAGGGGTTCCACATTGTCAAGAAAAGAGAGTGTCAACATTGTGAAAGGACCATAGAAAAACATCCCCACAGTGATGGTATAGGGATTTTTTAACTTGTAAAATTTTACTTAGAAACTTTTGTTTTATTCGAAATATTTTATATGAAAACAAATAAAATTTAGGGAAGTAGTTTTCTGTCTGGGAGTGTGGCCTACGTCAGTATTCCCATGTGTCTATCTTTCTCCTCCTCAAAATAAGGGGACAGAGGTGTCTTTTCAAATGGAAAGAAGAGAGATAGACTCATGGGAGTGCTGGCATAGACCACACTTAGAACTTTCTCCCAAAAATTTAATAAACAATTTATTTATTTTAATTTATACTTTGTAATATAAAATAGACAATGAAACTGACCCTGATAAAGAATTTTACATTCCGTCAATGCCAATTAAATTATTTGGACGATGAGACCATGGCCCTAGTAGCTTTTTTATTTTTTATTTTCTCTATTATATTTAGTCATATTTAAACAATTTTAATTCGATTTATATTATGGTTTCTCATAATTAATTTACCAACTTAGCTAGAACTAGTCATATGCACGGGGATTTTCTAAACAATATTGTCAACCTTTATTATTTCTAATTTTAATAATTTTTTCCACAAAAAAATTTTTTTTGGACGGTTTGAATCTTTTCCAAAACTTTGGAAAACCTTCCACGTGCAAGAAAAATTTTGTCATGTCAAACCCCAAAACCAGGCAAAAGTCAAAACAAACAACTGTGAAACCTTGGGCCTGTTGAAGCTTAGCAAAGAATAAGAGAATTTGAATTTCATTGAGAAGTGCCGAAGAGGTTTGTCTACTTGGATGACGATCCATTGCAACAAGAATTGGGAAAGCCGTGTTTAACAAACAAGGCTCCACCAATTACTCTCTTATTTTAGTTGGGGAAAGGAAGGATGAAGCAAACAGGGCTCCACCAATCAAGGATAACTGTCCATTTTCATGCCCACAAGAGGTGATTCAAAGTCTCCCCATTGTTATTCTTCCCTTGTGCCCTGATAGCCTTCCCCGTCTGAATCTCCCTCAGTTACTACCGATGCTTGAGAGAGAGAGAGAGTAGCAAAACTAGGAAGTTGAGAGGAATCGGATCCTGTGGCGCGGCAGGGTGTCTGGTGCACATCAATGGCCCTGCTGCCCCAGCCATGCAGCCCTTTACATTGCCCTTGTGTTGGGCTGCGTTCTTGGGGACTCAGGACAGTCTAATGTGCACTAGATGCCTTGTCACACCACAGAGTATCGAGTCCTATCCAAGTTGAGATGGATGAGACAGAGTGGCAAAACTAAGAAGATGAGATGGATGATGCGAAGTGTGGGGCAGTTAAGAAGCATCATATAGATAAATTTAGTAAAGGTGAAATGAAAAGTTGAGATATATGAGTGGCAAAACTAGGAGAAATAAGGTAAGAAATGATCATATTAGAGCTAATTTGGGAGTAGCTTTGTTTTTTGGTAAAAATTTGGGAATAGTTTCGACAAATGATAAGTTACGAGAGAGACATTTGAGGTGGCATGACCATGTTCAATAGAAGCCTTTGGATGCTCCGGTATAAATGAGTGATTTGATAAGGATCAAAGGAACTAAAAGAATCATGACAAACCTAAAATGACCTTAAGGGAAGTGGTGAGGAAAGATATGCATAGTATAGACCTTGTACCAAGTTTATCCTCGAATAAAGTTGATTGGAGGTCAAGGGCCCATGTAGATGGGGAAGATAAGTTGTTGTTGTTGTTGTTATTATAGTAGCAGCAAGATACTACTCTATTCTTTTTCTCCGTTTTCATGATTTTTCTTTGTTTTTTTTAAAAAATTGATGAAAGAGAAACTTTTTCTTAGGAAAGTAAGCTAAAGGACAGAAATAATAAAACCAAGAAGCCATCCATCAACCGTAAAGGGAAGAGTCTCTTTTTAAGAGATGAAGTTCCCACCAAAACCCAAACAAATGATGCTACACTATGCTATGAAACTTGTCCATAAGCTAACATACAATGAAAAAAACAAAAAGAAAAATCATCATGCACCTAATTCTCCCATCACCAGTCACAACATCATTTACCTCAAAAGCAACAAAAAGCACCACAACATCTTCTAGATCCAAAGGCTCTAGTTACTTTATGAACACAAATTTTGAAGAAGTATCCTATGCCATATCTTAAAAAAGGGAAAAGATGGCTGTCAAGTTGTGTGGCACCTGTGTTAGATACAGTATGAGCAAAATGATTGTTTCGTTCCTGTGAAATGAAAAATCTCATTTTTGATGAATACCCCCGTGCATTGCTCTCATTGGCCCTCACACTTGTATAAGGTCACACAGCTTAGCAGCAATTCTCTTCCCCCTTTTTTAAAATTCAGAAAAAATTAATAAATTGAAAGAAAGAATGGTAACCGGTGTAGTGCCTCGGCATGTACTTGTGACTAGGCTCACGCTGAGGCACAACACCGATTAGCATTTCCTTTCCATAATAAATTTCATAACTTAACGATATTATTAATGATTTTTTTTTTGTTATTATCTCATATTTTTCAATGACCATTTCAAGTTAATGGCATCCAACCCTTCCCCAATTTTAGAGCTTAGCTACCAAACACCAATAAAAACTAGTATGAAAGGCGACTTACAATGTATGAACAACATAATTGCTGTAAAGCACTAAAGCACTTTTATTTTTGGTAAAGCATTAAAGCACTTTAATCTCTTTAAAAAAAAACAGCACTTTAATGCCACACCCAAAATTTCTTTTCGCCTTGACTAGTAGTTATGTCGAGGACCAGTACATTCAAGGACCTTGGCTTTTAAAAACCACACCTTTTACGAAACTAATTTTGGTTTAAGAGTAACTTTGTTTTTGGTGGAGTTGACATTATGAGTTCTTTTTCCCTTAAAAAAAGCCCAGTTTTTTTTTTTGGAGATAGGAGGGGTATCTGATTTTAGGGCGATTAAATCCCCCGGGCTCGTACATGACTCCCGCGTCACGCACGAATCGAAAACTTCTGGACCCTAGTGAGCCTCAGGCAGATGGCCCCAAGTAATTATGGAAACTCAGCTTATTATTAGTGTTTAGATGAATTTCTATTTTAATTACTCTATTGTTGGGTAAGACGTGTCATGTTGTGACTTGTGACTTTAGAAGGGTTAGACACATAAATTTGTTTTCATTGGTCCACAAAGCATTGACCTTTTTTTCTATTGGGTCTGACTGATCGACACCTCGGTTGGTGTCATATAGCTTTGTAACCCAAATTTTATTGGACCAAAGTATCCTCGTTCTAATCTGCCGGTGTAGATAGAGTCAAATGTAAAATTGAGGTTAATGGATTTGATGTAGGCGTGTATGTTACACGATCAGACTTAAACAAGATACCACATTAGTTTATGTACCATGTTTTCCTCCACCTAAGGACCACGGGGTAGGAGAGGGCGGGAAAGGGCATTGGGAAGATATTTTGAAAACATATTAAAATCTTATAAAGGTTTGTGAACACTAAGATGATGGGCAGAAGAAAATTTTCTCCTTAGTTTATTAAGGCTTTTTTAGGTTTTTTATTTTTTTTTCAATTTCAAATTGTTTTTCTTAAATAACTCAATAAATAGTTTTTTAGTTATGAAATTGAAATCGTTGGTTATATCAATTGAAAATGTTCAAGAATAAGGAATCCATTTGGTAGTTCAATTTTAAGAATAGGTTATCTCTATTTATAATAATAATAATAATTTACTTAATAATTAGATAATGACAATAATAATCACTAATGATAAATCACAATAAATCCAAGACATCCATTTTTATGGTTTTTTAAACTAAATCGCATGTTCCAGTGTTCCCACTCAGAGTTGGGAGAGTGCATAGTATTGTCTAGAGTATTGGTACATATGAGTGGATATACATGGGATATGTGCCAATACAAATGGAATTTAGATCTGTTACCCACATGGGGACAAGAGGGGACAGATCTGAACCCTCCACGGAGGTGTAGAACCGCCCTATAGGGTGTAGGACCCATGCCTATGGAGGGGTCAGATCTATCCCCACTCGTCCCCATGTGGGTAGCTTATTCGGATTCTATAAAATGGGACATTTGATTGAATTAGACTTTGAAATTTAACTTGTGGTTATTCTATATCATGTCCTCTCTATCTAACAGTCGGATGAATATATCATTTGTCTATGTGGTAGAATAAATAACTTGTGACAGTTGGAAAAATAGCAGACCTTTTATATTAATAATAATGATTTTCTTTTAAACATATTAATAAGAGTTTTTAGGATCATGAAACGTCATCCAAAGGCAATGTTTTGTGACTTTTATCCATACGTAATCAAAACGAGAGTAAAGGGCTTTAAGACTATGAAATGTAATCCAAAGACAATGTTTTGTCCATACGTAATCGAAAAGAGAGAGAGACTTGATTTCTTTCTCTGAAATTGAGGGCAAAAATTAAGAACGTGTAGCAGCAAATTATTTTTCTAAATTCTCTCTTAGGTTTTTGTTTTCTCTAAAATAACCTTTAAGATTCTATTTGCTTGACCGTCAATCTTGTAACAGGAACATTCCTGTTACCGTACGAATGTAGCCAAAAAATTTCGTCCCAGAAAATCACTCGAAATGAAAATTACGCATACATCCCTTTGCTAAATTTAAGAAACATCATAATAGTAAAAGTGAAAAATAAAATAGTAAAAGAAAAGCTGAGGAGTCATTGTCTCATTTATGAGTTTCTGAAATAGGTGCTTAATTATAACCTATTTCAATGCACAACTGGCCTTTCTTGTCCCCTAGCTGTCCAAATTTTCTGATTTCGCACTGGTTTTTTCCTGCCAGAAAAGCATGGCCCATATTATTTTGGACCCTTTATTTTTCTAATTTCTATTTGTTCAGTCAATAAATTAAGGATAACGTACACGTATCCTATAATGTACCCAATATTTCTTGTACCCCTGTAGTTCTAAAAAGTTCATGTACCATTCCTATAAATTTCACATACCACCTTTACTTTATCCTCTTAATTTCAGATAAGTTCAAACAGTTAAGTTTAATCATTAAGTACTAAAAATTTGATCATTGTACCTTCTTTTTTTTTTATGTTTATAAATTTAAAAAGATCTTTGTTTTAATCTATTTGTTCATAATATAAAAAGATCTTTTTGTTCTAACTTAATTTGATAACACCTTTTATCTCCACTATTTGTTTTTAAGAATCTAATCCAATCTAATTATTAAAATACTCTTACCAAGACATAATTATCAAAATACCCTCATCTTTCCCAAAATCCATCTCCGTCGTCGTCATCTTCGTCCTTGTCCGCCTAATTAACTCTTATACCGTCACCCTCAGTAGCCGCAGTAAGAAAGAATGGCGGCTAAGAGGCTTCTTGATGAGTCCCGTCGCGAACCCAACGAGCCAGATCCCAAAAAGATTAGAACTACACCTTCTTTAGCAGCGTTCGTATCGATCGAACTTTCTCGGAAAAGTCTATTTGATCCCCTTCTCTTTTCTCCTTATATCTACTTTTGTTTTTCTTAAAATATATCTTCCCCAACTTTTCCAGATTTTAGTTTTAAGGGAAGTTGATTTTTGTTGTTTCCTACTGATTTCATGCATTATCTTATTCTATTTACTCATTTCTCCTACAAATGATAGACTCATACTGTGTTTAATTAATTTAATTGTTGGCAATCTAAACAAACCCTTGGTGCAATCTGTTTTTGGAATCTTAATTTTTTTGGAATGACTTAAAACGAAGGATTAATTACTTACTTCATTTTTTTCTTTCTTCTAATCTCTTAACAGTGTAATTGGAGAAGTTGTGATGCTGAAATCGTTCCAGAAATTTATTTCAACCTTGGAGCCATTGGTTCGAAGAGTGGTATGATGAAGAAGAAACCCTCTCCATCAAATCATGTTTTATTATGACTAATTACAGTTTTGGTTTAAAAACTTGGACTCTGGAAGAAACCCTCTCCTCTCTAAGTGTTCTTAACATAATCTTTATCAATCTGTGGCCTTAATTAATTATTATTAGGTGAATGAAGAGGTGGAACGTGTGCTTCGACGCACTATTTTTGTTTGCTTGCTTCGTTTGCAGGTGTGATGGCTTTCCTTGCACCCTTTTGATGACTTGATCTCCGTTCTCCATTACCGGACTTGAACAGAGCCCTTTTGAAGATTTGATAGAAGTTAGAGAGAAGTTTCAGAAATGGAAGATGGATTTTGGGGAAGATGAGATTCGGGGAAGATGAGGGTATTTTGGTAATTATGCCCTATCAAGGGCATTTTGGTAATTAGGTTGGGTTAGGTTCTTAAGAACAAATAGTGGGGGTAAAAGGGTCTTATCAAATTAGGTTCAGACAAAAAGGTCTTTTCATATTATGAACAAATAGGTCAAGGCAATTAGGTCTTTTTAAATTTATAAACATAGAAGAAAGGGTAAAATGGTCAAGTTTTTAGCACTTAACGGTTAAACTTAACAATTTGGACTTATCTGGAATTAGGGGGATAAAGAAGGGGTGGTACGTGAAATTTGCAGGGGTGGTACGTGGACTTTTCAGAACCTTAGGGGGTACGAGGAATATTGGGTGCATTATAGGGGGTACATGTACTTTACCCATAAATTAACGGGTCACCCGCAGGCAAGGGTGTCAAAAAAGCCCGGCCAGCCCCAGCGCGCCTTAACCTGCCCTGAGCCCGAACAGGGCCTGGGCCCAATTTTTCATCCCACAGGGCTTAATCTTTTTTTGACCTTGGCAGGACCAGGCTGAGCCTCGGGCTTAGCCAATCCTGTTCAGCCCGGCCCTACATGTCTATTTATTGAATTACAATTACAATTTAGGGTCAATCAAGGCCAGGCTGGGCTAGGGTGAAACTTAGCAGGGTTGGGCCTAGATTGAGTGTTTTTTAGGCCTTGGCAGGCCGAGCTGGGCTTGGGTAGACTTTAAGACCCCTAGGGTTGGGCTGGGGTTTTAAGATGTTTGGTCCAGCCCAGTCTGTTGACACCCGTACCTGCAGGACAACAGGAGCTTACGTTAATGGTTATAAAAAAAATAGGGGAGAGTTTTCGTACACAGCCATGCATGGTACACAGTTGGGCTTTCCATCGTTGGATGGACATGATCGTGTACACTACACAACCTCTCATCTTCATCCAACTATTGCAGTCATGGTCGTGCACCATGCATGGCTGTGCATGAAACCTTTTGCCAAAAATATATATTGTAAAATATTAAGTATCACCTATAAGCATCAACAAGGATTGGATTTTTGCCTTTCACGAGGTGTGGAGCGGTCATTTTGCCTCATCTTGTGTCTGGGTGTGGGTTGCACTCTGGACAGAGTTCTTTTCCCCAATAAAAGATTTCTAACAATTAGAAGGAAGAACAGTTACCTTTAAGTACCACACATGCAGTACCGCCTAGAGAACTTAGGTTCTGAGTTTGAGAGAGAGAGGGTTGGTCCTAATATTGTGTCATGTGACTGCGATGCACTATGCAGTATGCACGCATTCTCTCACCATTGTGATGAACAAGGGTCGCAACTTTTTGTGAGCGGAGAATCTTCACGTACGTGAACGACTCACAACCGTTTAGATAGAATCCAATCTATGAGAATATTCCATTTGAACAGCTGTGAGTCGGTCACATACGCTCACGTACGTGAAGATTCACCGGACTCCAACTTTTTTTGTCTAAGTTGGGTCTAGCCCAATAAATCAGTCTAGACATTTCTAAGCCCAACCCATCCTTAAGAATGGAGCCACCAATTTTTGTCTAGGTTGGGTCTAGCCCAATAAATCAGGCTAGAAATTTCTAAGCCCAACCCATCTTTATGGACGGGGAATCGGGGATGTTAAGTTGAGCAGTGAGTATAACTACTTTGCTTTCTTGAGATAATTATTATGTTCAACTTGGGCCAAGTTGCCAAAGATGGGGCATCCTGAAAAGTTTGTCACAATGGTCAAAGTTTCTGTCACATTGCAGATTTGATGGGCTCAAATTTTGTGACAGCTGGTCTTGTAAGCATCTTTCTTTTAAATGAGGATTTGCCGAGGGTTAAAGTTCTTTTCTCTCCATATTTGTTTTTGTAATTGTTTTGCATGGTTGAGTGAAACAAGAAGAATTTACATATAAAGGAGCGATGTTCTCTGCACCGCAGCACACAAGCTGTGCCCAGACATATGTGGCGAGGCGGAGCAGTGTAGAGAACATTTTCCTTATTATGAATTATACTTTGTTACAAGCCCACAAGTTTTGACCCGGTAGGGTTCAAATACTCATAAGTGAAGTTTCAACTTAAATGGAGTTGGCTATTCAAAGAAATAAAGTTTTAAAATTCCATTCAGAAAAAAAAACTTTTAAAAAAATTGGAGAAAATAGATAAATGACCAGCAATACATGAAAAATGCTAATACATTGAGGGGTAACACAATTGAATTATGACACATGGATAATAAAAAATTCAGAACATACATTATCTATCGTATAATCAAAATTGTGATATCACCCTTCCATATAGTATAATTAGAGACCTATTTTCATCATACAAAAACCTTTTGCCCAAAACTAGTATTGATATCAATTGTAGAAAAGAGTATCGGCCTTGGAATCGATCCAACCCAACTATTTTTATATAAAAAATGACTTAAAATCCGCAGATCGAAATCTGTTCCACCAATGGCTTTTGGCGTGCTTTTGGTGGCAACCCATATACTATAACTCTGAAGTCTAAATTACTAATACAATTTAGAGTGAATTTGATTCGGTTCATCCTTGAAATCAAAATTCGCGGTCACATCTTTTCTGCCTAGAGAATGGGAAATCTTTCTCCTATTAAAATCAAATGTTTGATTTCATCCTGGAAAAGCCATCTCTATCTCAACAATATCTTTGTCATTGATCCAATATCATTCCCTGTTTTGGTTTTCGGTTCCAAATTGATACCCAAGAACCAGCATGGGTGGAGCTTCCTTCCCCTCTCGGCGTTGCCCTCTTATTCATCAAACATGATCAATGTTCCGGTTATATGCCTGGTTTTGTTCTTCACATTGCAGTTAGAGTACCAGTGTGGGTGAAGCTTCCCTCCCCAACCCATCTTTTCCACTTAAATCATACTCTATTATTACAATGGTCTGGTTTCTCTTTTCAGAATCTGTAATGTGAATTGGCATTACACTTTGCCAGTTCCATCTGGTTCCTGTATTGCACCCAGTCCAAAACAGAGCATTTGATTTAAGATGAGAATAAATTGTCTGAAAAGGTAGGTGTACGTGTGTGTGTGTGTGACAGAGAGAGAGAGGATTAACACCATAAGGTTCCAACCAAACCATTAAGATAAGTTCTATATCTCAAATTAGGGAGAGGGATTTACACCACAAACGTTTACATTTGCATCTTAAATGCCAAGGCAATTTGAACAATAAATTAATACATTTAATGAGGAAAGAGAGGAGAGGGACTGTGTCAGGAAATACAAAGTGATAGCCTGGCCCTGAACCATCTTTTCCCCTCAAATTATTTACTATTGAACCAGATCGAGACCAGCGAAGCAAGAAAAGCAAACAATACCGCCGGTGCCGACTGAAATCCAGCTTGATTGGAGGATTGAGGAGATACGTTGGCAGCATTTGCAGCATGTGGCGGTGGGGGCAGCGTATGAACCAAAACAGAGACCTTCATGCCGTTGAAGCAACCACCAGTGCCACAGATGAAGTAGTAGCGCTTGGCATTGTTGAGTAGGATGAAATCCTTTCCGCTACTCCAGTTCCCCGTAGCTCCTTCAATGGTGCAATTATCGTAACCCGTCTCGTTCACTTCGAACACATTGTACTGGGTCTTCACGTACCGAAACGCTGCAGTGGCGGAAAAAAAAAAAAGAAAAACAGAAACAAGAATGTGAGATCTGAAGCTAGCTAGGGTTTCTTTGAAGATTGGGGGGTTTGAGGGGATTTACAGATTAGGTCGCCGACGTAGAAGGTATGGTTGTTGGCCCATAGGGTGTAGTTGATGCCGGGGTTCCAGCCTTTGTTGGCTCCTACAATGTGGTCGGTGGCGCCGACGAGAGTTGTGGAGCAGATGAGGAGGAAGCAGAAGAGGGTTGAGCGACCTGAGTCGAACATCTCTATATCTCCCTGATTTTGGATAACGGAAGCAATTGCAGTCTTCCAGATGGTTCTCACTGAACGAGGCAACAAGCTTTGGGGATAGCACAGCTATTATATATAAAGGGTCATTCCTTCATTCCTCATAGTCTCACGCTCTGTTTTTGTTTTTTTAGGGTTTTGGTTGTGATCCCAATTTCCCCATAGGCAGTGATAGCTATAGTAGTCTAGTATAGTCATGGGAAGGTCAAAGTAATTATATACATTAGTGGAAGCTTCATTAAACTAATGAAAGAGAATTTTTAGTACTTTTTGTAACTTACCATTCATGAATACCTTTATTATTGAAATTTGAAACGCATTCAATATTTCAATGTCTACGACGAATTCTCATTATATATTCCTAAAATATATTTGGGTTACCATAGGTTGCTTTGGAGGTTGTATAATATGTAGGGTTAGTTGTTTGCTTGTTCCGAGATAAATAATAGGTTACTTATTCACATGTCAAGATTCAATTAAATTAAAACTTGTCAAAGTGGTAAAATAGAGATTTAAGATTATTGCAGAATATACAATACTTGTTAGAATGTCATAGACAATCACAAATATATATGGAGATACATGTGTAAATATTTCATTTCCATTGTAATGATGAACAAGGTCTTGTGGACGTGGATAAGGTTTTCCTCAGTAGCTTTAGGATCTCTTATACATTTTGCTTCGATTAAACCAAAGTATTTGGCATGAATTGACAGACGTAACTTTAGTAGAGTTTGTCGGGTCAAAAACCATAGTTGTTAGCCATAAAACAAGTTTTCAACGCGGTGTGTTTTGATAAAATTCATAATTTTTGAAAGTTTTTAAGGTATTTTTAATTTTCATATTGGACAGACCAATCCGGTCTAGACTTGGCCCAAGCTCAAAACAGGCCCAAAAACAAAATCCGGTTTTCACTAGGATAAGTCAACATGTAATAAGAATTTTTCGACGTTCAATGAGGTACCATCGACATCGAGTGACCACGGGCCTTGATTGACTCTTGGTCGGTAGTCACTCGACATCAACAGATTCCCATCCAACATCAATCTAAGCTCATTGAGCATCGATTCTTGGGTTTAACTATTCGAGTAGGATTGAAAATTAGGATCTTTTTTAGTCCATTCTTCTCCCACTTGCTACCATACTAAAAAGGCAATAATAATAATAGGGGCACTTTCCTCTGTGCCGCCATGTGCCTGGGTGCAGACGCAATGGCCACCCTACCCCCCTGCACAGGCTACACTGCGATACAGAGAACATTCTCCCTAATAATAATAACGTTACATAGTATTTGACACCTTATGGATGTCAATAAGAACATCTCTTACTAAATATGAGAAGAATTTAAGTAGTTCATGTAATCATGCTGGATATGATCATCAAAGTTCTTCTTCCACTCTTAAAGTTAAAAAATTCTTCAACTTGATCTAGCTTTGAGGTTATTCAATTTTTCTTCACACAAATGCCCGTAGTTTCATCACGAATGTCCCTCAACATGTCGTTTCTTCCATCAATGATTCAACCTCAAGAACTTAGGTTTCATCATTCTCTTAGCATATAAACAAATATGTTAGACACTAAAACACATCGCATAAGATTTTCATATCCAAAACACATTATATACTTGTTGACACTTGACTCTCCCTCCCTCCACAATCTCCTTATTCTCTTTTTGACTATTCCTCAAGTTCCTTCTCCCTCTCATTCTTTCTATGATCTCCCTTCAACCACATCTCTCTATTTCCCCAACATCTGGCCACACCTAATAATTAACATGATTCGTATTGAAAAGAAAAGTGTGTTATATGCTTTAAAAATAGATTATTTTTTAAAAGTTCACCCAAGGTGAAAGGTTCACCTACGAATCTAAGGTCATCATCACTCCCTCCAATATGTTGGAGGTTCAAAATATTGTTTACCATTCCAAACACCCATTCAAGTGCAATGATAAACATAGGTGAAGGAATAGGTCCATTTCTATTTCACCAATTATTACAACTGGATTTTAATGATTTTATAAATTTTCTTTTAGGACTAAGTTTTTCTTCACTAGTGACTTAATGGAATTAGCCTCTCTACGAGGCAAGGGCAAGTCTACCTATATTTGCCCCTCCCAGACCCTATAGTAAGCGGGAGTCTTGTTCACTAGGACGTTCTTTTGAAGCAGTAGAGAAATTACTTCCCCAATTGGTGACGTGACCATGTTATTGGAGTCTTGGCTTATCATTGCATTCCTACCCAAACTTTAAATTATTCCTCCCTAATGCAATCTGATGGCACAAAAATTAATAGGTAGATCGATAAAATATGGATTGGGCCCATATCGAACATATATTATAAAATGAACCACATTTTGATTGTTGCAATCGATCTATATCGTTATCATTGGTATCGATCTCCGACAGTACTAATACATATCAATCGATATACCACCAATACTTAGAATCATAGAAGACACCAATAGAAATGGGTGTGAAGATTCCCTCCCCACCATGGTTGCAAAGAAACTTACTCCTTCCTTCTATCTTACCATACGAAGAAAGAAACAAAAGATTGTTTAACCTCCTCCCTACCCAATAATAGACCTTAGTTATACGTGTATAATATGCATATCTGAATGTTTGATCGAATAAAATGTATTTTACCGTGAAATGCACTTATACGGTAAAAACCACGATTTTTAATAGTTCTCGTATTATACACATATAATATGTATTAAACATATTATACGTTTAAACTTAAGCTGGGCATGTTAAAAAAACAAAAACGAAAAACCCAAAATATGCAAAACCCCCACTCTTCTCGACTCTAGAATGCCAGTATCGAACATATATTAAAAAATAAACCACTTTTTGACTGTTACACTAGATCCATATCGATACCATTGGTATCGATCTCTGACAATACTAATACATATCATCCGATATGCCACCAATACTTAGAATCGTATATAGATGACACCAATAGAAATGGGTGTGGAGATTCCCTCCCCACTATGGTTGCAGAGAAACTCGCTCCTTCCTTTTATTTTACCATACGAAGAAAGAAATAGAAGATTGTTTAACCTCCTCTCTACCTAATAATAGACCTTAGTTATACGCGTGTAATATGCTTATTCGAATGTTTGATTAAATACAACATATTTTGTCGTAGAAGTGCATTTATACGGTATAAGTTGCAATTTTTTATGGTTCTTGTATTATACACATATAATATCGTATTATATTTAAACTTAAGTTGGTTATGTTAAAAAACAAACACGCAAAACCCTCGCTCTTCCCGAGTCTAGAACCCAAAATCCCGAGTCTATAATATCGTATTATATGTTAATGCATGAGAAAAATTATAAGTTGTTCAATTTCAATTGAAGGCTAGAACTTAATGATTGATGAAGTTTATAGCATGCTAGAAATATAGGATTTGTATTGATGGTTGTTGTTTGTAAATCAATTAGGGAACTAATTAATTATATTTTATTCAATGTTAGCAAAATGACATCTTCATCAAGAGTCCTGCTGAATGAGACAGCAAAATGGTCTCAAAGAGAACAAGATGAGTTCTTAAGGATAACGAACATAATGACATTTATGTAATTTTTTGTATAAAAGAAGTGATTTTGTAAAATGTCTGCCAAACACTGTTTCTATTCTTTTTCTATTCGTGGAACAGAAATGTAACAGTTTTACCAAACACTGTTTCTCTTCCATGAGATTATTCTCACAGCACAGAATCGAAAAAGAGCACTTCTGTGAAAAGAACATTCTCCCAGAACGGAGGTGTTACCAAACGGGACCTTAGCGGCTGCCCCCTTACTCTTCTCCATCTCCTTTCCCGTTTGAGTTTAGTGGCGGTTGGCGAGTCTTCATCTAAGGCTCAATACCCCCTGCCCCCAACCTCTTTTCTGTCTCCGTTCCCGACTAATTGCATCAGCGGGAAGTTCCATCTAAGGCAATTGTGGCAGGAACACTCTCCGTTCCTCTTCTTCTTCTCCATTTCCGTTCGAACAGCGATTGCAGTGGTGAGGATACTCCATCTGAGGCTATTGAACCCCTGCCCCCTTCTTCTTCTCTGCAAATCATATTTTCCTGTGAAGTCTCATGTAGATTTTAGACCCTTGTGTGAAATTGGTGTTTCTTATCTTAACTTCCATGGTTTTATCAGTTAGTTTAGACATTAGCAACACCTCCATTGACGTGCCACTCAATGGCCTAGCATAATGATCTCAAACATTTGATAAAAACTTGCCACTCATCAATGTAATATCTAAATAGGGAACAATGGGTTAAAGATTGTTGTTCAATTCACCTTTTTGTGCAAATATTGAAGAATGTATATGAATCCAAACAAAAACTTTCTAAGACGGAGTAGAATTTGTACTTACACTTTCTGGTATCTGTGATATACAATAAATGGAGACTATAATCGTTTGCCTTCCTCCACCAAAGCTGAAAATGTGTACCTGTACGTAGTTTGGGAAAATGTTCTCTGCACTGAGGCGCAGGATGTGCCCGGACACATGAGGGTGGGTGAAATGATTGTCCCGCCCCTTTGAATAACTAAAATGACTATCGTGCCCCACCCCATGTCTCTGGGCGTAACCTGCGTCCCTATGCGCTCCTGGGCAGAGAACTTTGCACCTTGTAGTTTTATGAAAGAAATTTTTTAACTAAAATTTATCTCAATTCTAATTCATGTCTGTTATGAATATAGGACCGAGTTTCCCTTCATCCATGATGAATAGGATCCCATTCACCGACCTGTCAACTTTTCCATTATCACCCCCAAAAAACCAAACTCTGCCTTACATAAAGTTGTCAGAGTACAATTAACCTTTGGATTTGAAATCACTATTTATACACCTGATGGGAGAGGGCAGGAATGGGTTTTGAGAGGGTATTTTGAAACATATATACTAAAACCCTAGGAGGGGTTTGTGAACGCTAGGATGGTGGGTGAACCATCCTCTATAGGTGGAGGAAAACTTTGTCCATGAATATATATACTCATATTTTTATTTACAGAGTGACCATATTAAACATGTATTATATTATTGTTATACGCATTAACTTAGGCTGAATTTTAAAAAGTAATATTGCCATCTAACCCAATTAATCGTTTTTTTTTTGGGGGTAAAATAACCATACGTATTGACAACTGAACTTACCAAGTAGTAGTAGGGATGTAAACAGATTGGATTCGGTTCGGATTTACTACTATCTAAATTCGAATCTGTTTACCAAATGACATATACGTACTCGATCCGATATCCAATGGAATTTAAAAAATTAATATCATATTCGAATTTGGGAGTTTATCAAATATCCGAATATTATCCGATCCGATAAATGTAAACGGATTGGATTCGGTTCGGATTTACTACTATCTGAATTTGAATTTGTTTACCAAATGACATATACGTGCTCGATCCGATATCCAATGGAATTTTAAAAATTAATATCATATTCGAATTCGGGAGTTTATCAAATATCCGAATATTATCCGATCCGATAAACTATCCAATTAGTAAATGAAACTAACCTATATTGACTAATAGTTAGGGTTTGGATTAAAACTTAGGATTAGATATATTATCAAAATATCTATATAAAAGTGTTTATAATAAAAGTTACATAGTAATATATAATATGTTTTTACAATAAGATAGTAAATTAACTGGAATATTATCCAGTCCGAAATGAAAATATCTAATCTGAATCCGATTATATTTAGACGAATTCAGATATATTTTGAAAACCAAAATTTCGGATTCAGATTCGAACACGAATCGGTTACAGATTTTCGGGTACCTATTTACATCCGTTAAGTAGTACTGTAGTAGGCATATTCAAGAGGTGACCAAAACAGCAGTGAAGTTTTTTCAGAAACCACTGTCTCGTGTTTCGTGTTTGTTAGTGCTGGACAGATACTCCTGCAGGTCCTGCACCATTCTCGTGACCCCAATTTTCAAAATTTCTTTTGCCCATACGCAGTGTCCCGTAGGACCCATACTTCCATGCTGTCCTTAAACCCCCGGTTGGTTTTGCTTTGAGCTTTATGAGTGCATGCCATAGGCCCATAGCATATGACACTTTTGGCCATAGGTCCATAGCATCATCGCATAAAGTGACTGGCCCACTTTGTTTTTAACTCTTCTTAATCATATAGCTTAGTTAGTGTTTAAGAGTTAAGAGTACTTTAATAATGATAATAATGTCACTTCGCTCGAGGTTGGTTTTTTGTGCTTCTTTTCCCTGTTTTTTAACCGTTGTCACTGTCAGAAACCGACGATTCCCACCACTCATCAGCCTTCTTCCTCAACCATCAGGTGAAACTTATCGCCCAAATGTCCTTTAAAACCAGCTTCCGACCTCTCCGAATCTAAAACCGAACCTGGGTTACGAGCCTGATTCAACGGCTATTTTTCCTTTTCCAGTCCTTATATAGAGGCCAGCATCTGACTTCGTCTTAAGTGCGCCATACTCTCTCTTTTTATAGACTCTCACAGTGATCTCCTATAGATTTCTATACAAAGCCTGGCTCTCATGGCATTCTCAAGAGCTATTCCTTCATCTTTGGTGCTTGTATTTCTTCTCTTCAGCTTCTCAGAAGCTAGAGACATTTTGGTTGGAAACAAGAACGATGCATGGAAGATCCCAACTTCTGATTCTGAATCTCTGAACCGATGGGCTGAAGCATCTCGTTTCCAAATAGACGATTCGCTTGGTAAAAATGCAATCTTTTGCTCAGGGACTTTTTTTCTTCTCTTTCTCTGTTTTCTCTGACAAACAATAACTCTTCTTTTTTACATGGTTTGCTTCGTTCTGCAGTTTGGAAACTCGATTCCCAAAAGGATTCGGTGTTGCAAGTGACTAAGAAGGACTATATGGCCTGCAACACAACAACACCAATTGCTAAGTACAAGGAGGTGAACACCAAGGTAAAGCTAGACCGATCTGGTCCTTTCTATTTCATTAGCGGAGCTAAGGGACACTGCGAGAAGGGCCAAAAGCTGATCGTGGTTGTGTTGTCTGCGAAACGTGGCTACATGGGTATCTCTCCTGCACCCTCTCCAATGGAAAATGAAGGCCGTGCAATGGCTCCCACTAGTAGTGGTTCTGGTTTGAAGGCTGGTTTGATGGTAATGATGGGATGTTTGTTTGGGATAGTTTTGTTATGAGGAGTGAACTGCAGATAGGGTAGGGTTTAGGGAGTTCTTACTTTTGGGGAGGGAATGGGGATATTCTATTCATTTTTTATAGTAGGGGTAAGAGTGATTACTTTTAGGGAGGGGTGGGGCTGTGCTTAGGGATGTGAACGGATTCGATTCGGTTCAGATAGTGCTATATCTGTATCCGCATTCGATTAGCTTTCGGACGGATACAGATAGAATATTTTATCCGTTTACATGTAAATATAGCTTTTTGAATAGCTATAGTCTATCCATATTTGTATTCGTATTCGTATCTGTTTAGCTTTCGGATGGATTCAGATAGTGCTAAACGAATACGGACACGAATACAAAAATGGATTTCCGCTATTCATTTACATCCCTAGCTGTGCTGAGATCCTCTGCCTACGTTGGGTGTCATTCTATGTGGGGAAGGGTCAATGAAATGGAATCACTACTCATCTGACATTTGGTCTTGTAACCCCTTGTAAGAGATGTACAGATGGGGTAGAGATTTCACTTCATTGGACCTCACCATGTAAGGTTGCACCCACATTGATAGAGAATCTCGACTCTCTCCCGAGTGTCAACTCCCTTTTTAGGGTTTTTTCTTCTTTCATAGATATTTTTTGGCAAAAGATTTCGTGCACGGTCATGTCCCCCTCTCACAAAAAGGGATTGGAATGACAAAACGGCCCTCTTATTTGACACTTCATAACCCATCCCTGCATTATGCGGTCATGCAACCCCCCACATCTTTTTTTTTTAATATTTATTTATGGGAGGGGATTGTGGTCTATGGAAGAGGTAACTCCATGTCAAGTCCATGGGAGCGCGGGAGAGGGTGAAACACAGTTCGTATATAGGTGTAGAGCATTGGGGAAGGGAGAGAGTGTCAGGAGGAGAGAGAGTGTGAGAGGGCGAAGAACGCCTTTCCCTTATTTACTTTTTGGGAAAATGATGGTCACTTCAATATTTCGTGGTCATCCCTCTCACATTCTCTCTCCTTCCTGACACTCTCTCTCCTCATCATCCTCTGTCTCCTATCTGACGAACCGTGTGATGCCCCCTCCCGTGCCCCCTTCGACTAGACATGAGATGGCAATCTCCTACCCTAATTCCATCACATCAATTCACATAAGTGATTCACAAATCTAACGAGCACACAATTACAAATAGTTCGTTAAATTTGTCAAACTCAAGTAAAGGCCCAATTATCTCTAATAACATGATGAGAAGTTTGAAGAAAGATTATCCATGTGTATTGTCTGTCCAAATTTATCCTAGTGAGTTATGCATCGTTGGGCGGTGCTTATGTTTGAGCTCTCAACCTAGGCAAATGTGTCTATGATACTGGCAATATCCTGTGGATAATCTTTCTTAACATGCTTGTCGATATTGAAATGATACTTCTCACATAAGGCAATTTTCACTGTGGGTCATGATGGCGGTGGGATGGGTACAATAATGAGGGGAGGGGTATTCCGGACACTCATCTTATAAGAGGAGTAATATAGCTATAGATAGATTCGTGGTTTGTTTACTTTTTTCTCTTTATTACTTTCTCCTATTGAATAAGTTCAAAATATTCCATCTTCTCATCATTACACCCATCCCACCGCCATCATAACCCACGGTGAAGAAGGAATTGCCCCCTTCCATGTGATTACGTCTCATCACGTGAAAAAGGAGTCGTTGGAATCTTTACGTGAATTGATAAAAGTTATCAACTTCCTTGATAAAACTCACCACTCTTAAGATTTGTGGGTCCTATATTTGATTTGATGTGATGATTCTTATGATCCACGAGAGGAGTAAATAACATGATAATTAAGAGTTGTTATCATGTGATGTGGTACCACGATTGGTTACACTGAGTCTAGCACCATGATGATTTTACCCACATATAAATATAATTTGTTGGTTACTATTAGTAAATATGGAATATTTTACCCACCATCATGATATCTTTTGTCCTATATGCAAAACTTTTTGATTTATAGAAAAACAAGGTTCTAGTTGCTAGGAGCTATCATCATGTGATGTGGTACAGAAAAGTAGCGCATATAAGATAAAAGATCATCATGAGATTAATAGATTCATTATAAAAAATACTTATTATATAATAAATTGATCAACCAATTGATTTGTGTTATGGGTGGATGACATTGTAATAACTAACTGCGGTTCCTGGTCTCTTAAGTGTAGTAACATTGTAATGGTGTCATGCTTGGTACTGGCAACAAAACTGATCCCTCTTCATGGATATTTCATCTAGGCATGGTTTTTACTCATTCTCACATATATACGTATATTTATAAATAAAAAAAAGACTCTGTTCAGGAGCATTGCTCTTGTGCTCAAACACAGGATGAGGCAAAATGACCACCCTGCCCCTACGAAAGGTGGAAATCCCGCCTCTATTGATGACATTGTATGTGCCTCCATTGGCCTCTGTGTAGATGCAAAGGCCACGCTTCCTGAGAAAAAACTCTTCCCATATATGTATATTGAATTTATTTATTTCCATCATGCCCAATGTGTTTTTTTTGTTTTATTGTGGCTTGAAGGTCGATTGGAAAGTGCCAAAGAGGTCAATATCCACCGAAAGAAAATGACAAAAAAAAGAGGTAAATTACATGTCACCCCCTAGTTTTCAATCGAAACTTAGATCACCCCCTGGTTTTAAAAAAAAACTCAAATCGCCCCTTGAATTAGATCCCAATATGATAAATTAGTCCCTGACGTTAGTTTTATGCCATTAAGTGATGATGTCACCCAGTCAAATAAATTTAAATCCCTAAACTACCTTTTAATTATAATGTAAATTTAATTATAATGTTTTAGTACAAGGATAAAATAGTCCTTTCATACCAATAACTAACAGTAGACTAACACCATTACTGTAGAGGGGGTGATTTGAGTTTTTTCAAAAACCAGAGGGTGATCTGAGTTTCACTTGAAAATCAGGGGGTGACATGTAATTTACCCAAAAAAAAAAGAAAAGGAAAAGCCCTCTAGAAAACGTAAAAAGCGTGGTCCATGGAGACAACCCATTAGGCCTTTAACCTTTCTCTCTCGTTTAAATTGACATTCAGAATTCAACACCTCTACTAATTTCCCAAGTTGTTCAACAAAGGTCTTCGGATGCCCCAGTTCGAGGAGTGACTTTATTCATATTGAAGGTACTAAAAGAACTAGGGACAGGCCTAAAATGATTTTTGGAGAAGTGGTGAGGAAAGACATGCATAGTTTGGGTATTGTTTCAAGTATGACGTCAAATAGAGCTGATTGAGGCAAGGATTCTTTTAGCCAAACCCCAGTTAGTTTGTCTAAGACTGCATGTGTAGTTGATGCATTGTGTTATTTTCTTTTACCTTTTATTATTAATATTTTGTCTTCGTAAGAATCCATGTAGCCGATCCTATTTTGTTGGGATAAGGCTGGGTTGTTGTTGTTGTTGTTTGGAAAGAATGTTGACAATAAAATAATAAAATAAAAAAATAAGAAAATGATGTGGAAATTAATTTGCTCCAAATTTGATGAAAGTATGTCATAGCAGTGGTTTTGGTAAAGAAAATAGATCTTCTTGACTGCTAATGTCAATTCATTTCATGGTCATTAATCAGGTAATTTATAGTTATTTCCGGGAATCTGGTGTTGTGTAGACATATATTGAAACACAAACTTGAGGCGACCTCATGACATGGGCTTGTAGTTGTAACAACTTGAAATGCTTGTAGGTTTTTGGAGCAGAAAATAAACATGCCGTAAAAAAAGCAAGAAACCAATCTGCCACTCCCTAAATCCATTACAATTTTGCTTCCAATTGTTAAAGAGCATCAAGCCAAATGAATGAATATGGAGTTGGACATATAAGGTAATTGAGGAAACTGTGGCTTCTTTGAAGAGCAGATCAATTCTATATAAGAGGTTTCTGTGAGCCAATAAAACATTGTATATCGTTCACAGGTTTGGTTTATTGATCGAGTAACAATTTGTTGGCTGACGTGGCCCAATATGCCACATCATTTAGGAGTGGCTTTCATAGTGGTTAGTGTTGGTGGTTATCCAACTTCAGGATAACTCCGCTTGATGGTAGGGGAGGTTAGGGTAATACTAACAAAGGGGGTTTGATACGACTTTTGGACATGAGGTAGGTGATCATCTTTTCTGTTTCCGCTGCTATTATATGATCACTGCTTACACAACTAACATTGAGTATAGCAGATGACATTGGTTCTAACTGATCAAAGAGAATTTGGATAGGGGATTGTGTAAGGGTATTTCTGTAATATCCTTTCATATGTTTTAATATAATCCTACTTGTGTTTATGTCCAGGCTGTGAGGGGCAATCTAGTAATTAACCCATCTAACCTAAACCCTAGTTTTCCTATATATACTAGTTGGAGGCAACAGTCTGGGTATTCCAAACTAGATACTCAGGGTGTAATGCTTTAAGCAAATCCTAACAGATTGAACCCTGTCCGAATAGAGAAGGAAACTATTCTGTGCAAGACAAAAAAAATGGTATTAAATCAGCTCCCAAGGCATGATAAATGCATGATATGTAACAGCAGTCAGGTTGATCCCCTCGGTGATCATGTTGGCGCCAATATGCATATATCTTGCCTCCTCTTGCTGCTTGTGTGCTTAACAGAGAGGAACTATCATGGAGTTGTAAGTGGCAGAATTTGGTTGCAAACCAGCTTCTTTAATTTTGTCTACAAGTTTGAGAGCTGTTGTCAAGCAGTTCTCTCAAGTTAGTACACATAAAGAGAATTGTAGACCTCAAGACTAGGAACCCATCCCCTTTTCTTCATTTCATCATAGAGTCCTCAGTTAGACAGAGATTCTCAACCTTTGACAAAAAGATCATATGGATATAAGAAGCAACATCCGGAGTGATACACCAGCTTGACATTTCCCTCCAAACTTTCATGGCTTCAACCATGCAAGAGGAGATATTACACCACCCATTCAGAATTATGTTGAAGCTCTGAGCCTACAAAGGATAGAAGAGCTTATTTTGAAGCATAAAATCTTCAGGTTCTTCAATATTCCCAGAAGTAATTCAATTGGAAGTACCCATTGTTATACCCGAATATGACTGCCCAATCAGATCACGCCACATCATCAAAGTCTAACGACTCCCCAGTGGTCGAGATACACCGTATCACTTTCAGACCCGCTTTGATAAAGAATCTACTAAAAACAGTTTCAAAAGGTCAAATGGGTATAAACCCACCTTCTCTTTTACTCGCCTATTCCTATAAGGAAACTACTTAGACATCCACAATCCCGAAGAAGAAGGATTTGATTCCTAGAAGAACTCAGCCAGAGAAACAATTACCAAAGAAGAAACTTACCATGTTGCGACTCTCTCTCCCTCTCTCTCCCTCTCTCTCCCTCTATCTCAAAGAACCGCCTCAAAGGCCTACCACCAACACTATATATACCCCGGACAACCACACACAGGGGGTAAGAGAACTCATCCCATTGTTCTTAATTGTTGCTTAAAGAGGTCTGACTTCGGCATCGGAGAGTCCCCCGCTGGTGCTAACCGAGGAGATTTCTCGACACAACACCCACAAAAGGATTTAATGGGAAGCTCAATTTTACTTGTCAATCATAATGAGTATGGCCCATCGTGTAGCCATGGATCTCTTGAATCAAGCTCCAAGCTACACTAAAACTCCTCTGCTTACCTAATACGAATAATTATCACCTTCAATTCGCGGGCACCTCCAATTCCTCTAATAGGGGGAGTGGACCCCATCTTGGGCAGTGTTTTCGGGCAAGGGTAGGGTAGTCATTTATGCCCCCATGTGAGGAGTTGGAGGAATTGGAAAGGGCAACGAATTGGAGGGGATAACGATTCTTATAAGAGTGTCGAAGCTTGGGAATTCATGGTCTGGGTATTAGGTAGATCGTTATCCCCTCCAATTCCTGCCCGCTCCAATTCTCTCCAATTCCTCACATAGGAGCGGAAATGACCACCTTATCCCCTGCATGAACACACTGCCCAAGGTGAGGTAGGATGGTCATTTTTGCTCCTATGTGAGGGATTGGAGGGGATTGGAGCGGGCAACGAATTGGAGGTGATAAAAATTCCTCTTATAACCCCATTTCTCACCCCAATTGAAGGCCAAAGAAGCCAATTCCGGTTCATGTCTAAGAGCCCAAATTGCTGAATTACCAAACTTACGCTGGGGATAGAGACAAGGGGTAGGAGGATTTACAATTGGGTTCTTCTCATCCTTGCAGCGAGCTTGATGAGCGCCATCAAGTGTTTTTATTTGCTTTCTTGGTATCAAGGGAGTTAATTAGCTCGAGTGTTAACTCATCCTGTCCATCCATCCATGGTTTTGGCTTCACCGAACCGGCAGAAATCGAACCAGTTAAAAAGGCTAACCTGGGTCTTGCTTGGGCTATGGGTTTTAGGCCGAGAATTGAGAATTGAGAATTGAGAGTTGAGAGTTGAGACCATGCGCTGCTGGCACTTCTCCGTAAACCGAACCACTCTTTTCTGCATCTCTAAATTCACTAAACCCTTTTGATTCCAACCCCTCCAGAGCCCAAATTGATCTTCCAACAATTAGATTCAACGGAAATTTTTTTTTTCTTTCCGACTCCTTTTTCAAATTTCGCTTTTCTCTACCAGTAGAGGCAAGGGAGGTGGGAGAAGCCAGTTTATGAAGAAAAAAATGCCAAGGTCTAGAATCTGCAACTAAGCTTTGGTTTTTATTGATTCTTACCTTGCTGTTCCTTTTTGGTTATTATTTTTTTTTATTGATTATTATGCTGTTTGATTCTGCAACTAAGCTTTGGTTTTTCCTCCCACTTTTTTCTTTCTTTTCTTCAGGTACATTCTCCGGAAGGAAAGGCAGTTGTTGAGCCAGTCCACTTAGTGTTCCCTTACATTCAATTTGATTGAAGGTCAGACTGGACCATGATTAATCTCTAAGAGGAGAAGGTTCTTTACATATATTGAACTGAGATTTTGCTATATCAGCAATCGTGGACATGGCACTAGTGTTGCATCGCCTCTCCTGCCTCCTCAATAAAAGCAATTGCCTCTCCCCCTCTTCATTTCTTCCTCTCTGCAATTTCATAAAAGGCCGCAATTCTAACTTCCAAAACCCTAAAACAGAAATGACTTTTGTCTCTAGGTCTCTGTTATCTCACCTATCGCATCGCTCTATTTTTTCGTCCACTTCGTTTCTCTGCAACCCTGGGGAAAATCCTAATATTCTAACCTCTTCACCAGAAAATTCCATAATGTATAACCCTCATCCTCGGACTCGAACTCCTCTTGAAAAGCAATTTGAGACTTGGATTGACAAGCTTAAGCCCGGTTTCACCCCTGAGGATGTCGATGATGCCCTCCGTTCTCAATCAGACCCTGATCTTGCCCTTGACATTTTCCGGTGGACAGCTCAACAGCGTTGCTATAAACACAATCATGTCACTTACCATACCATGATCGACATCGCCCTGACTGGGAAGCGCTATGGGCATGCAGAAACCCTAATCGAGGAGGTCCTTGCTGGAGCATGTTCTGGCAGTGTCACTCTCTACAATTCAATGATCCGGTTTTGTTGTAGCCAAAAACGACTGTTCAACCGTGCATTTGATGTTTACAAGAAAATGCAAAGATTGCCAGATTGTAAGCCTTCTCTAGAAACCTACACATTGCTCTTGAGTGCCATCCTTAAGAAATTCAGTAAATTACATGTTTGTTACGCTTACTTGCACGCAGTCCGATCTTTACTGAAACAGATGAAGGCTTCTGGTGTCATTCCAGACACATATGCATTGAATATGATCATAAAAGCTTACTCAAAGTGCCTCCAAATGGATGAAGCTATTAGGATTTTTCGTGAAATGGGTTTATATGGTTGTGAACCAAATGCATTTACATATAGTTATATTGCAAAGGGTTTCTGCGAGAAGGGGAAGGTGACCCTGGGTTTGGGGTTTTATAAGGAGATGAGGGGTAAATGTTTGGTTCCAACTAGCAGTACTTACATGATTCTGATTTGTAGCCTTGCAATGGAACGGATGTTTGAAGATGCTATTCACATTCTGTTTGATATGTTGGCTAATTCTATGTCTCCTGATCTTTTAACACATAAGACACTGTTGGGAGAACTGTGTAGGGAAGGGAAGGGAAATGAAGCTCTTGAGCTTCTTGAAGAATTGAGGAAGAAGGATGACTTGATGGGGGAGAAAACTTACAAAACCTTGTTGAAGGAAGTGCATTTTCGAAGTGGAGACTAAAAGTCCATCTGTGATATCTGATTTTCAATTTCGTATTTGTAATTGTCTTTCAAATTCCATTACATTCATATGTCTCTGTTCTTTTTATTTCAGAGCTTTTTGTGTATAGAACAGTTAATTTGGGAAGAATATCACAACTATTTAATCCATGTAATGATGCAATCAAAAAGAATATATCTAAATTGCAGCCATTTGGGGTTGCCCTGGTTTTTATTGAAGACAGTTTCTTAGTTTTGGGTTGATAATTCATTTGCTTTTTGGAGATCTTCTAAGTTTAACCTAGAACAGTCATTATTATGTTCTTGTTTCCTAACCTACAAAGTTGCAAATAGAAGATGTAACCCAACAAGTGGATGATTTTAATTTCAATAGTAAGAACTCCAACTTTCTACTTATTTAGGTAACATAGAAAAGCTTCTTCAAGAAGGTTCAGTCTGCAACATAACAGTTTAGTTGGCGTCAAGCAGTTAGCCTGCATGTGCACGTTGTGTATATAATTGGATCATTTTGAAGTCGACAGATGGCCAATTCAGAGACTTCTCTTGATCCTTGCCGATTCAAAGAGTTCCCTCAGTCCTTGCCAATTCAATATTTGGAAACTTGAAATGAGCATGTGAGCTCTCTGCATGACTTAAATTAGGATGGTGAAAGATTTTGTAAATAACTTGCATAGATTGCATGTTCTAGTTTCATTATTAATGAAGATTGTTACTGGTTGATTTTTTTTTTCTTGGTTAGCAAAGAAGATTTCCTTTATCAGATGACAGCCTTTTTTGTGCCTCTTGGAGGGCTTGGTGAGGTCGTTTCGATGATTGGACAGATGGAATATCTTTGGATTGGCTATGTGTCGAATTTGATGTAGCAATGTATATTCTTTGTTTATTGATTCATCATGTGTTCTACCTTTTCTTTTGCTTCATTTTTTTTTTTTCTTTTTTCGGGAATTTCATTGAATCTATTAACAGAATTTTTTACTATAGATAATTTTTTTGGTTTCCCTATCAAATGGGACATCGTGGTCTGGAGCTATACACTATAGAGAATAGATTAATGCTCCCCCTAATGGGATGAAGTTATCATAATGCCCCCCTACTATCATCCCATAGTCATTATGACTTGGGACTTTTTTTAAACCACTGACTACGACCTCTTCCCTTGTTTTAAAAAAACGTTGATTTTCAACTGATTCTCAAACCTTTACTATGAGGGAGATATGGAGGTCGAAATGCTAGTGCTATGGGTATAAATGTGTGATGCCATCTGCTCAATGGGGTTGGACTATTAACCTATCTCATCTTGTGTTTCGACCCAACAGAATGTCCTATAATGTATTAAATCTTCCGTTGTGTTTTCAGCAATCCAATTGTTAGCTTCTTTATGTCGATGTCGAGCAAAAAAAGAAGGGGGGGGGGGGAGAAAACAAGTGGGCTAAGCAAAAAAGAAGGGGAAAAGGGGGGGGGGGGTTGTGACTTAGGCTTAGAAGATGATATGCACAATCCGGCATAGTTTTGGCCTCAAAGAGAGTAGTCAATAGAGATCTTTTGTTGCATGGGAGATCCGATCACAATCAAGGCTTGCGTTGCTGGCAGGAATTGTAACAGTGATTTCTTGACGCCATAACAGTATTTGAGATGAAAATGGTGATTGATATTGCAGCTTGGAAATATCAAATGTTAGCACTGATTCAAAGAGAAAGATGGTTGCAGAGAGCCAGAGATTGCCATGACAAGAATGGCAGAAACGAATGGTGACTATATGGCTGCGTTTGGTAACACTCTCCAGAAGTGATTTCATTGATTTCTTGCTTCCCAAGAGCAAATTGTGAGCAGAATACCGTTTGACATGCTGGTATGTTTTTTTGCTCACAGAGAGTGTCACACCTCGGCCCGGTTTATAAGGGCCAAGTGTGACTGGATGTCTCTCACATCCAACCAACCCACCAGGATCGCAAGTGTTGTACTCTATTTGCAACCATATTCACAAATACAGAATTTAAATGCAGCGGAAGAAATTAAATATATGAATAAGACAGTAAATAAGGAAGAACTAGTGATAACAGCTGTATATATATATTCAAGTGAAATTGAGTTACATTGGAAGTTCACAAAAGTAACCCAAAACCCAAAAAGACTTATCTACAGTAGTCTATACAAAAGTGTTATACAAAAAAAAGAGAGGAAGGAAGTAGCCTGTCAGCCAGGCGACTCAAGAGAAAGCACAGTCGTCGCATGAGCACGTAACATCGTGCTCCACCAAGTGAGGAGTATCAACTCCGTGAGCTGAAGGAGCGTCCTGTGTAGAGAAGACTCCCACAGAAGCATCAGAGATAGTAGAATCATCTGAAAAATAAGGTTAACCACAGGGTTGAGCTCCACTGAGCCCAGTAAGGAAATGCATGCAAACATATCGCAACAGTCCATGATGAATGTCCTAAGTAAGCATGTTCCTAACATGGATACTAAGTCGCATGAGGTATAAGTACTACTGTAATTGAATACTAGCCTCGGTCCTGGAAACACATAACCAGATGTCGGTCACCCGAGCGAAAGCATTCTACTACGGTGGAGATCCGGCAGCTCAGGCATCATACATCTGACGCTAACAGACCCCTAGTGACTAACCCTATTGTTTGTTCCCACAGCGGAGTACACACGCTAACATGGGACATTGAATGGCATTCCGGAATCATCCCTTCGGACCTATCACGGGTTATCCAACACCTCTTCCCCTGTTGGTAAGGGACGTAGTACTGGGTAATGAAGCATCCTAACCCAATGCAGTTTAGTCATAATAGCATATGTATGTACAGATCAATTGTAAAGTAACAACGCATCATTAACATCAATTGTACAGTATTAAGTAATATCAATGCAATGTAGTATGCCAGTGCAACCTAATTCACATATAGTCTAATGCAAAGACTATAAAGCTAGAAAACTATATGATCTGAACAGTAACAACGATGCATGGCATGGCATATTGAACAAGAAGAAATTAAGACAATAAACACGCTGAAATTAAGTCAAATTCCCTTACCTGACGTATCTAACTAGCCTAGGTAATAATACTCCAGTAATCAGGTAAGAACAGTGAAGAACAGGCCAAAACTAGTCCTAAAACAATGGCAAACATCAAGTATTAGGGTTAGGAGACAGGCTAAGGTTCAAGGGGCAATTTGGTCCAAAATGACAGAACCGGATTCATGGTTCAGACCAACCGGTCGACCGGTTCAAAGCCTGCATCTGCATCCGATTGGTAAATCTGAATTGGGGGTTTTGCTTGTAACCCCCAGATCCTGACATGCATGGGTCCAATTTGGTGTTTTAACCCTATTCTAAGATGGGTCAATTCAATTAGGGGTCCAATTTCATAATTTGGTTTTTAAATTTGGGAATTTTTATTAATTACTTTCAATTATCCATTTAGGGTTCATGAACTAGGCAATTCAGCCAAGAGTTGGGTTCCTAAGATAGAGATTTCAGATCACAGCCACATCTGAACCATTAATTGGTTCAAAACATGGTTAATTTAAGCATAATTTGGTTAAATAAGCTTAGGGAACTAAGCTTTAATGGCAGATTTCAGTTAGGCATGGTCTAGGCTTAAATTTAGAGAAAGAGAAGATGGGAACAGCAAGAGTTTCAAGGCTTACCTATGTACAGCAGTAAGAACAGTATATAACAGCTTGGAGTTGTGCAGCAAAGTGTGCAATTGAACTCCACAGCTCCAATTTCAGGTAGAAGATCAAAGCCCCAAGTCTAAGCCTTCTCTTCCCTTCTTCTTCTTCTCTTCTCTATTCTTCTCTAGGCTGGATCGGTTTTGCCCTCTTTGGTTTATGATTTGTGATTTATGAATAGTGAAATAACCTATATATATATATTTGTTAACTAAGGCTTGTTTGCCTAATTAAAGCTAGAATCAGTTTTAGAATTTAGTTCTTAAATCTGATTTTATCTACAATTTCGTACCTATTTAGCTTATTCTAATTATATAATGATGTCATATGACATCAGGGGTAATCCGGGTTCGGGTAACTACTGGAAATAGGATTCCCCACTGGAGATGTGGGTCCCACAGAGATAAATTAGCAAACTGCCCCTATAAACTCTAATTGGTCGTACAATACATTATAAAATACAATTAATTTCATACTTACATAACTTTAATTGATGGAGAGATTCTGCATGCTGTCCAGGCAGCAGATCAGACACAGATAGCTTAGGTGCGGGGTTCCATCGGGGTCCTCTGACTTCAGAAGGGCAAGTTAGAAAGAATCCCTGGAATCCTCCATATGTATGTCGAGTGATTGATCCACATCCTCAACCGATGCAGCCCATAGCATTGAAGCAACCATGGACTGAGCACTGGAACTTGAAATCACACAAGTTCCAAAGTTTAAATTTATTGCGGTTTTCACAGAGAGCAGTTCCGGTTCAATTGACGGATCAATTTTTTTTTTTTTTTTACTGTTCGCAAACAGATTTGGGCGAACAAATTTGCATGAACAACTCGACTTGACTCTCATCACACACCTCTCTCTCTCACTCTCTTGCGGACGACGAATAAAGGATGATACACCAGGTACAATCTCCGTCTCTCCCCACCTGATTTCTGATGATTGTCGCTGGTGCTCTCCGGTCCTCCCTCTTCTTCTCGCTCTTGTCCCAAACCCTCCATCGCTTCACATTCTCCCTCTCTTCATCCCTCCCTCTGTAATCTCTCTCTCTCTCTGCTTCCCTTGCTCTCTCCTCTCCTGATCTCTCTGTTTCCTCTCGGAAACCATACATGCAGGTTTTCTCCCTCTTTCTCTCTCCATCTCCTCCCTATCTCTGTATGTCTCCATAGATTTTCATCGGCCTCCTCTCTGATCTGTTTGCTCTCCCCTCTATCTCTTTGCGATTAGGGTTTCCCACTGAAAACCCTAGATTTGGAGAGTGTTTGCCTAATTTTTTTTTTTATCTAAATTATTCACTGAGGATGGTCCCTTCGTTTTTTTGCAGGTTCTATTTGTTTGAACCTCCCCCCCCCCTTCAACCCCGCAGTGTGCATTCACAACTTAAGGTATGAATTTATTCACTTGTTATTTTCTTCAACTTAGGTTTGAATTTATTTGCTGAGGCCAAATAAAGGGCTTTTGCTAGAGCTAATTTATTTCCTAATATATTAATTTTCACCCTTTCTCACAATGATGTTTCCAAAATCATCTTCAGATGTCATGAGTTATGCACATCTCAATGTGTCGTGAAATAATGCTTCCTTTTGAATGGCTTGGAAGTCACCATGGTTTGACATATATATATTGTTTTGACGATGCTACGAGGAACATCAAAATGATGAATAATGTGCTGCAACAACAAATTTCTTGAGGGAAAGTGTGGTGGGGGGAAGGGGAAGGCAGATTCAATACGGTTCTATTGAGCTCACATCTCTTAGTCTTCTAAAATTCTTTAAAACTCCTAGAAGGAAATATGGAGATGTCAAATTTGTCTGTTTTTTTAAAATGAATTTATTGTAGGCAAAGAACAATAAAGAGGGAAAAAGGGCCATAATACAACACCCAAAAGGCTAATACCGCACCATGGAAACAGAACCAAACAAAAAGGGGGGGGGGAGCGGAGGAAGAAACCCAACGATTCTACAGTATAATTCTTTTAAATTAATTAAAGCCACATAACACCCAGAATTCGAGAAGCTTTGAAATTGCTCACCAAATGACCTTTAAAGAACCTGAAAATCCTCTTATAAGCAAGCAACTTTTGCTACCTCAGAATTGTTGGATTTATATGTCCATCAAAACCTAATTTGAACAGTAATGGGACTCCAAACCAGTAATAGGAGTGGTAAAGAGTGAATATAAAGTTTCATATTCTCGAATGGACTATATTCAAATCATTTTCCATTGCTTGTTTTGAGCTAAAATTTGATTGTTATATAGATATGCTATATTTACTATCATACCATTTCCACATATTAGCATATGCTGCCAGGTTGAAAGACACCAAAGTGGTGGCTTTATTTTAGATTAAATCGGAGTAATTTCCTTGCCTCCTCCCTCCTTTGGTGGAGAATAACATACTATAAATAGAAGAAACTTAAAATGAAAAAAAATGGTAGATAAGTAGATTAGAATTTGCATTCATTTGTTTGTGATACTGTAAAATGTTTACATCCATGAGGCTATCTCTAGTTATTGTTTTTGGCTTATTGTTATCCTGTTTAAGAGTAGTAGATCTCTCTTTATTCTGATACTAGAGAGAGATTTGATGATATTGCTGATGAGAGTTCCAAATTTCATTTGAACCTGCGGGGAACTGCTGATGCAGGAAACAGAACCTGTTCCAACCAGTTACATGCTGATGCGCATGTGCAGCTCATGCATCTGTTGGAAGCCAAAGTAAATAGTTGGGAGACAATATTTGATAGAAATGGAGATCTTGACTCTATAGAACATAGCTTAACGGATTCCCTTCTGCTTCCATGTTTGGGGGATTCCACTCCTAATGAGGCCAAACCCACTGTTTGATATTGTTCACACAAGTATGTTGAATAACTGTATTTCTCTAGGAAAGATTTTGCTAGATTGGAATGGGTTGATTCCTAAAATGTGGGTCGTTTCTTGTAAGAGTCTGTTATCTGTGATAACTTTTGGAGGTGGAGTTGAGATACATGAAGAAGGCTAAAAGTGTTTGTTGCATGTAAAGCTGAGAATTTGAACTGAATTAAACAAGTGAGGGCAGTGGTCAGAGTGACACAACTGCTACTTTACATTGACAGGCCGAGTATCAATTGTAATGGCAGTATGGCACCATGTGGGAGAAACTACTGTCTTGCGGTGCTTGATTCCTAATTTCAATGGAAGTGACTAGCAAATAGAAATAGTGTGACATGAATGGGAAAAACAAAGAAAGAACTCTATGAACTTCTGCATGTCTCCTCACCGGTATTGATTGCAAGAAAGTTAATTGAGATTGTTCAGCCATGTGCAATGCAGAAGTAAGGAGTAATATTGGTGCAAGTTGAAGGTGTTAAAAGGACAAGTGGAAAGCCAGAATTAACTTGTGTTGGAGTTGTCATAAAAAATGACAGTGGTAATGAAATAACAGAAATCCTGGTCCTAAATAGGTTGGAATGGAAAAGAGGATTCATATTACCGAACCAAGTAACTGGGATGAGCCTTGATTGAGTGGAGTTTGTAGCATCTTTTTGGTAGATGAGTGGTCTCTGTAAATCATGCAATTTGAATAGGTCGGGCAATTTTTTTTTTCTTTCAATATTTTGGTGGGTGAAACTGAAACTGCTAGGCTTGCCAATTGATAGGGTGCTGACTTGTGGAGCAGCCTTTTGTTTTACTAAGTTGGTTAATGTGTTTTGGTCCATGGAGGTAGCAACACTCGTAACAAATCAATAGTGGTCTATTGTAGTGTATGTGGATGTCAATAATGTAATGCATGATGGATGTGTCGACATGTATGTATGTATGTATCTAGGCATTCTAAAAAATAATTTCCTATTTTTATTCTCTGGAGATGTTCTTCATTGGCCAGAACTGTGACAGAGATGATGTTTTAGAAAATGAGTGTAAGGATCCTAGCCATTGATTGGAGAGGTCTAATGAGAGAACTGAGAGAGGATAGGACGGGGTGTGAGAACTGTTGGGGGAGTTTCGCTCCTCTGTTATGTCTCTCGCTGGAGCTCTCCAGTGACTGGGAGGAGAGACTCCCAATGAAGGTCAATGTATCTGAGACTCAAGTTGGATGGATTGGAGCTCTGTTCAATTAGTGGGCTGATTGATACATCAACTCCATCATCTGGGAGCTAACTTGGACTAGGCTGATGATATTCTGGAACATACTTGGGAGTACTTATAATGACGGTTATTAGCTTTAGCTGGTAGTTCATCAAGACAAATTTCTAGATGAAAAAATAATATTTGTTATTCTGAAACATACTTGGGAGTAGCTGTGACGAAGGGGTTATTAGCTTTAGCTGGTAGTTCATCAAGACAAATTTCTAGAAGAACATTTATGAGGCATAGCTGTTACACTCAATTATTATCGGTTAATGGCATGAAGTCCTCAAATGGAGCAAATTCACTTGAGATTAACACCACCCTGGTCCTTAACTTCAAGTCTTGTACAAAGCTCTCAACATCACAGAATTAGAAGTTTAGAATTGTCTGGTTGACCAAATTTTCTGTTTTTGTTCATATGTATTTGATTGATTGCTGATGTTATTTTCTCAAAAGAAACTTGGTGTCCAAGCATCACCTGTTAGAATAGATAGCCAAGAAGTATGAGGCATTATCCAAGTCGATGGAACCATATATTTACATTCCTCAAATTTCTTTGTTAGTTTGACTTTAATCAGCAGATTACTCCTGTTGAATGGCCTTCAACCAATAGATGAGCTAATGAATGGATTGACTTGGGTTTTAGTAGTCTTTGGAGCCTTGGGGGTGGGGTAGAGTGCCTTAAGTGTGGTCCTTTTCTTTCTTCCTTTCTCTCTACCCAAATTCCTTATACCCATTTACAAAGAATGTAACTCCATAGGACCTATCCCTTTTACTTGGATTAGGAGCAAAATGAACAAAAGAAATTAAAGTCTGAAGACATCCAGAGGACAAATGGATGAATAAATGGTAGATAGATTTGCCACTCCTAAAGCACAATGGACACTCCTATGGATGAATTACCTAATTTTCCCTCAATTTCTGGAGATTAGCACATATATTGATCTTTCTATGACTCATGTCCCATAAAAATAGCTTTACACTTTGAGGGAGTAGGAATGCCCTGAATCTTTTTGTAAGGAAAAAAAGATTTGGAGGGAAAGCTTGTCTGTTAGGTTTAGTTAGAGGGGGCTTCATGTTACTAAAAGCAAAGGATGCAGGACAGTAAAGTCAGATGAAGAGGGAAGTGCTCCACATCCTAATATCCAAGTAGTTTGAAGAAATGAAGGTATCTTAAAGGAGGACAACCTATGAATAATAGCCTTCAAAGTCTTTAAATTCTGTAGTATTTTTTTTCAAAGGCTTTAAACTATGTGGTTTTCTTCGAAGGCTTATTCGGGCCACTGTGGCAAGGAGTTAGAAGGTGTCTCAGTCCATAGCAGATTGAATACTGCTAAGCACAGCATGCAGGTGCAACAGAACTGGCTCCAATACAAGTCTTAAACCTCCAACCCATCGACCTCCCTGCTGGCACTTAATGATATTTTCGTAAATATATAAGTAAAAATGACTGACTTTTTTGTTTGGTGGAAAGTAAAAATGACACTTTCCTAAATATAGATGAGTGTTGGAACTTGGAAGCGATTCTTTTGAAGTGCCTGCCAAATGTCGTTTTGGTTTCTCCGTTTCCGTTAACCCTTTGGGATTGTTGTGTGGTTTGTGTGATTACACTTTCATCAAAAAATAAAAAGAAAAAAGGTAATTATGGGTCAAAAGTAATTTCTAAGAGTAGAATTGTTATCAAATGTGACTTGTGTAACATAGCCATAAGCCATGGTTTATCATGGTCTCTGCATTCCTTCTTGTGATCTCATCGATGTGGTCAGTAAGGAGCATAATGGTTGCAAATGTGACTTACGTAACATAGCCATAGACCATGGTCTATCAAGGTCTCTGCTTTCCTTCTTGTGATCTCATCAATGTGGCTGTTATCTGTATTGAGTGGCTTGGAAGGCATTGAGCGATCCATAAAGTTTGTACTAAAGGCTTAGTAGTTTTTCCTCGATGCCTGTGGTTCTGTATTATGTTTCTCTAGTTGGATCTTACCTTCCATCTCCTTGTTTTGAAGGAACAATGCATCATTCTCATCAAGATTACATGGAGAGGGCAGATAAAGTACTGAGTGAAGAAAGGCCATCTTCAAGTTCATCCTCTGCTAAATGATCTCTGAGAGACCTGTGTCCAGGGAGAGGACACGGGTAACCATTTCCCGGATTTTGATCCTCTCCAGCGCCCTCTGGCTGCATGACATGTGGATTATTCCAAATCCAATGGTTGGCCGGTTTTCTTCTTTTGATCCAGCCGTTGGATTTGGAATAATCCACATGTCATGCAGCCAGCCCCTCACTGCTCCTCACTTTCGTATCTTCGATCTTTTCCTGTCCCTCACCAGAAGATAAATGTTTGTAATAGTTGAGATGTGATATCATTGTGGATTATGTTCTTTCTCGCCCAGCTGAAGTACATCCTGCATTAATGGGCTCTTTGTCGGCCTAAGTTTGTCTATTTCTGGTTCTTCTTACTCCCTTTTATCTGTGCCTTCTGCTCTTTCTCTCTCTCTCTCTCTCTCAAAATGGTGAATGCATATATAAGATTCTTATAACCAGACAACCGAAAAAGAATGTTCATATAAGATTCCAACTCAAGCTTGAAAACTTCATAGCGGAAACATAAGCATTAATAAATACATCAGGCGATGTTCATATTCTGATCGAATTATCAAAAACTCCCGCGATGAAACCTTGATCTCGGTTGCTGTCATGCTCTCTCCAATAAAGATTCCCTTATAATTGGGCAGAGATGACTTGAAACCATCATTAACAAAATATTTCTAAAAACTAAATTGTTTATTCTCTAACATTTTGATATCCCTGTTAATAAGATAAATCAATCTAGACAACAACAGCAGTTAAAAAAAACACAGAGACATTAGACGGCTCATATTTCATAAGATGCTTGATAAACAAAAGTGTAGATGAAAAAGAAAATTTTAAATTGTATAAAGAGATACCTCCCAGGTTTCCTGGGATCACAAATTAGAAATTTCATGTACAAGGGAGAGCATAGCAACATGGGATTTCTATGTCCATACAACAATAACTGAATTACTAAGAGAGGGGGCCAAAAATGCCTTTGACAGAGAGCTTCCTTTACCTTGGCTCTCACGTCTTTCCTGAATTCATTTCTCTTTTATTATTTACAAAGAGCATGAAAAAATCATCTTCCATTTCCCTAGTTTTTTTTTTTTTCTTTTCTACAAGGGCATCAGTCTTCTGTACTTGAAGAAGAACAAAAATGAGAAGAATATAACCACCCCCACTATTCCAGTGATTACAAGAACCCACTTGAATGCACTTGGATCATCAAACAATGGAATCGTGAAGTTCATACCAAAGACCCCTGCTACCACACCGAAGATTGCAACAACAAATGTTGCAGTTGTAAGCAGTAATTCAAATTGGATCAGCTGGTTCCGAACGTTATCCTGCAAGAGTAGACGGAAGCTAGTTTTAACCTTCATAACAGTGTGTGTGTGTGTGTGTTGTTCTGAACACCCCAAGGTGCCACATTCGGTGGGGAACAACCAGCAACCAGTTAGGGACTAAAAGGTTCATAGGGCGGTGAGGACCACCACTCAGTGGGTCGAACACAGTTCTAGTGTTATGGTAAAGGTGAAATGCAATTAGTAATGTATACTCTGCCCTTTCAAAAGAGCACCTTCCATATTCTTTTTACCATCCAAAATAACCAGATAGAGTCATCAAATCAGGAAAGTCTTCCATATGGTTCTCCACACAAGTGTGCAAGACCAGTAGCAAGCTACATACCCTATCCTAAGCTCTAACATAAATACACGACCAGAGGGAAGGGGGGAAAAAGCTGTTGTCTTAGTAGTTTTTTTTATACATTTCTTGGACTTCCAATGTTTTTGGCAGACTAGAAAAAAGGCTAAAGAAGGGAATACAAACCAACTGAATGTTGATGAAGTCCTCTGTATCATCAATGTACTCCTTCAGCTGGAAGGAGACGGACAGCAAGTCAGAGAGTATAAAATAATTCCACTCATTACCAAAACATAAGTAAGAAAAATAACACACACACACACACTCAGAGTACACAAAGAGTGCATATTTACAGATGTCAGCTTGTTGAGGGTACTATCAATGACCACAAAGTATGCCTCTAACAGCATCTCCAGCTCTTCTATGTTCTCAGTGGCAGTCTCTGAACTCCTCATGCTCTCATGCCTGCTTCTTGTGATGCTCAAGCTCTTCTCAAGCTTCCGGCCATCAGGAGGTGAAGAAACAGGAGAAACTGGGGCAGAAACTGAGAGTGCACCCCCAACTGAGCTGTACCCCATTATGGACTGATCACCATAGAATGATGATGACTCCATCCGCGTCTTCTTCTCAGTTAGATACATTTCAGCCATATCACCATCATCATCCATTAACTGCTCAATCTCATCCCTTACCTACACGGTGAAATCTATAAAACGGTCTAGAAGTGTTGGCTAGCACTATTGTAGATGAAATAAAAAAGAACATGAAATTGGGAAGCACCTTCTGAACTCTACGAGTCAAAGCAACAAGTCTACTTTTCAAGCGGCGTACACGTTCCAAGTTCAAGGTACTGATCTTCGAAGTCAATTCATCTAACAAAGGATATGCTTCTATCTCTAACTCTGCAGCCTGTTTAACATCGATGAATCGCAAATCCTTGAGTTACTAGCTTGAAGAATGGTATATGCATGACTTGGTTATGAGTATCTTCTTTCTTTCAATAACAAGCAAACTATATTGACTTAAGGGTGGTTAAGTAATTAACACCCCAGGCATTAAGATGTGGTGTGAATAGCTTCATATGAGAAAAGAAACAGATCACACTCACACCACCACCCCACCTCCCCCCCTCCCAAAGGAAAGAAAGATAATTCACTAACACAGTAGCACACACACAAATATGACTCCTCTTTTATGAGAATTTACTAATAAATATAATTGATTATACATGATAATAAGAACTACAGCAAATAACTTCATCTGATGCTCAAGATTATTGAAGGTAAACTATGATAGTTCCATCACAACAGTAGGTAAAACAAAAGGGGAGATATTCTCCTAATAAGATGCCAGTATTGGTGATGCTAATCTCGGAGACTATCGGATGGCCCAGTTCGAAGGAGCGACCTGATGCAGATTGAGGGAACCAAAAGAGCTAGAGGCAGCCTAAGATAACCATAGGAGAAGTGGTGAAGAAAGACAGGCTTAGCTTAGGCCTCGCTCCTTGTATGACTTCAACTAGAGCTGAGTGGAGAGCGAAGATCCACGTGGTCGACCCCATTTAGTAGGGCTATGATGTTGTGACGCTGGAGTTAATACACTCCTTTCTCGAGGCCTGAGTACCAGTTATGATGTGGTTCGTTCCTAAGTCGGGTCGATGCCCTAGAGTTTGTGTCATTGTTGTGTGCTCCTTCCCAAATATTATTAATTTCTGTTTCTTCTGGGATCCATGTAGCCAACCCCATTTAGTTGGAATAAGGCTTAGTTGTTGTTGTTGTTGTTGTAATCTCAGACAAACAACATGAACCTCAAGATACAACTCAACTTAACCAATTAAGCATTATCCTCATTGTAGAGTTCAGCTAAATGAATCCTGCTTTGTCTTTCCACTCTATAAGACCATATCTTCCATTAAACATTCATTTCTTTTCTAACAACATTAAAGAAAGTTCTTGTTGGCTTTCCTTTTCCTTTAGGGCCTCATACTGTGCATAATCTCTCTTTCTGGAAGGGCAGTCACTGTTCTACATTGCACACTGATGAATTACAGGCTCTCTCCATCCTTACAATCAAACAATTGATTTCACTGCAGAACATCTATGATTTATAATTCGAGAATTGTTGCTTGTCTCAGTGGTGTGAGTACTTTAATTTTATCCAGGTCCTTGAACGGTCTGATTTCTAGCACCGCATAGATACTTCCTTTCAGTATCTGGTTTATAGTGGTGCACTACCAAAATATTGAGGGTCCGATATGTTTTCATTCTGAAAACAGGTATAAATGGTCAAAATTAAATATTTATTAAAAATATATAACCCTAAATTATATTGAGAGGATTACATTATTTCTAGGAATAGGTACTAATAACACATAGAAGAGAAGTGAAATCATGAAGGCAATTAAATTCCTGGTAATACGAACAGAATCACTTCTCAGAGGCACAATCACTAAAATCTCCAAATATAGTTGCAGTAAAAGGAATAAACAAAAAAAAAAAGCATCCTAGTGCACAAGGCTCCCGCTACCGCAGGGTCTGGGAGGGGCAAATGTACACAGCCTTACCTCCTGCTTTGTAGGAGATGCTGTTTCAAAGTTTTGAACCCGTGACCAACAGGTAGCAATAGCGCAACTTAACTGTTGCACCAAAGCTCATCCACTATAGTTGCAGAACAAGGAACCAATATGAAAATTTGACCGAAAGGCTGTAGTTGCCTCGAAAATACCAGGTTCATCACTTTGTCAGCTAGTTTATTATTTAAAACTGAGGCAATTTATCAAACAGAGACATAGTAAAATCTATCTCGCAGAATGGCCAAAAATCATGACGCAAGAATGAAAATTTAAGTGATTCTAGGACTACATTTTCATGATATTATAAGGAAAGAAAAAGTACAGGCTTCACCTCATGGTCCCGTGATAAACAAAGAAAATGCAAGACAAGATGATTGTCTTTCGAGGAGAACAATAGTTTTACTATCAGCTTCATCTTCCTTAATTCCTCATCAGTTAAGTTGAACATTTATACTGAAAATAAATGTTAGGTTAGCAAGCAAACCAAAGACAACCAGCTCATGAAAGAAAATTTATCCATTTTGATGATAAAAACTGCAATTCCGCCAACATGACAACGCCACCCTAAATCTAGAACCTACAAAGTTAAATTTCTTAGACTCAACTAAGCATATTAGATTAACTAAAGTAATTCCAAACAAGTGAACAACCAACTCCACACCTAACGATCACAACTCTCAATTCTAAACCCTTTGAATAGAAAAGACTGAAACTTTAAACTAACGTGGAAATTAAGAAAAACTAGATGAGCAAAACTAAAAAGCAATCATCTTGAATCAGTAAAACCAACAACCAGCCAATTCTATTTAAAAATATGCATCCAATGAATCAATGGATGCAAATTGGAAAACAGTAACAATAAAGCGTCGAATTAGGATCTCTTCTCCACGCACCTGAGCATCAAGAAAGGTACAAGCAGCCTCCAGAGCCACCTCAAGCGCCCTAAATTCGAAGGGCAGGTAATCCGGCGACGTATCTCCAAACACGTTATCAAAATTCCTACTTCCTCTATTCGGATTCAAATTAGACTCATCGGGTTGCCAAACCTCCCCAACCGCAGGCGTCGTCAAACGCCTCTGAAGCTCCACTACGTACTGCAACACATATTTATCGAGTGAATTCAAAAGCAAAACCTCATCAGCCGTAATTATACATCGAATCTGCTCTAGATTGACGACAATCGCCTTCTCTCTGCCGAGAATCGTAGATGGGTATACAAAAAGTGGGTCAAGCAATCTGAGGTCACGTGCAGGGAGATCACAGCGGCGCATCATGGTGAACTTGTCGACCTCGATGATCTGAGAATTCCCAGAAGTGTCAACACGAATCCATGACCTGAGGCCTTGCCCACGCTTCTTCAGTCCCAGAAAATCCATTCCCTGCAAAAGCGGGCGACCAGAGCCCGAAGGCCGAGAAGATGGTTCTCTTGGATTAATAGACGAAGAGGGTCTTCCGGGAAGGTTCATCAACGAAGCGGGCCTCGGCGGAAGGAGGCGTTCTTTGAGGTCCGCCATTAATGGAGAAACTCCAACTTCTGCTTCTGTTCAGTTCAGTATGGAATTTAACAAAAACCTGCTCGCAAAAATAGAATCACAAACGATCCGTAGCTTTGCTTCTTATATCTTCTCGGGAATAATGGGAAGGATGATTGGGGAGTTCAAAACTAACAACTAGATTAAAAGTGGGGCCACTTATGCAGGATGGACGGCTGGGATTGTTTATAGATTTCATCAGGAGGACCTAACTTCCGTCCAACGGTGGATTTCTTAGCAATACGTGGGTCTTGAATTTGCACTTTATCGAGTTTGCGTTAAGGAAGGCGACAATGATTTGCAGATTAAAATAGTTAGTTTTGGGAGCTTTTGACTGATGCCTGAAAGGGAGGAAGGTACGGAGGAAGCTGCCTCCGACTGAAACCAACTGGTGGAGATAATTTTCCGTTCTGGTGCCACCGTGCCAGCCTAAGCAAGGAAGGCCAAGTTTGCTTATACGCAAGCGAGAATATTTCTTTCCTGCCAATATTAGAAATATGACATCACCTCTTATTACATATAATGATAAAAAATCTATTTTTTTTTTGGGTTGGGTGAAAGACATATAATGATAATTTGATAGATTGATCATTGGATATGCTTAGGATTTCTTGATAGTCCATTTATTATTGGTCTATTTTTAGTCTATTCGATTCGAAAATCTGATGTATTTGCTCTTTAATTATATTGGTTATACTTGGTTCATATTGAATTTACTTCCTAGAATTTCAATATTTCTTTTCCTTTTTAAACTTACTATAACAGATGGGGATGTCAGATTATTTGAAATTTAATAGCTGACAATATGACATATGAAATATAAATGGAATTTAGGTCTGAATTGAATTATCACATTACAGTCATTAAAGACATGCAAGAATAATTTCATGGGGTAGGTGTGCAAGAACTTTGGTCCTAGGCTATATTTGGATGTTAAGAAAAGAAAAGAAAAGGTATAATGAGACAAAAATCATGATGATGCAATGATTGATTTATGTGTTTTACCAAAAAAAATGATTGATTATGTGTCTATCTATTTCCTCAAATTCATTTATTTTTTTTTAAAATTTTCTTTTCTTTTCTTGGCATCCAAACATACCCCTATTTTTTTATTATTATTATTTTTTTGTATGAAAGTATGAAACCCACTATGGGGCCAAACAAGGGACCCACTGAAGGGCCAGACAGGTGACTCATTGAAGAGTTGAACTTGTCTCCAGGGAGCCCAGCATGCCCAGGAAGCATCCAACCGTTGGGTTGTGCCACACACATCCCTAGGCGTGCACCAAGATGTGTGCAGCACAACCCCACCCTTAGATGCCCCCTGGGCGTGCCCTAGGCGCTGAGCCCCCTGGAGAGGAGTCAGATCCCTCATTGAAGGGCCAAGAAAGCTACTTATTGTTACATTACTTACTACCTACTATTATTACTTAGAGAGGATAGGGGTAGGAAGGTCGAACACTGGCTAGCTGTCGGTTACTCGACCTCTCCATAGACTTATGCTAGACCTCCACTGGCTAGCTGCCACCACCGACCTAGAACTCCAACTTTGCCCCTAACGTAGAACAATAGAAAACTAAGAAGTTAATTATTTGAATGAATACAAGATTGTGGATTGCACCTTTGTGTAATTTTTTTAGAAAAAAAAAACACTATATATTTTTTTTAAAAGAGAAGGGTTTTGTGTACGATCATGCATGTTGGTTGATGTGGCCCAAATGCCACATCATCCTAAGAGTGTGTTTAGTGGTGGTTAGAGTTGGTAGTTATCCAACTTAGTGATAACTTCCCTTGATAGTAGGGAGGTCACCGGAAAACAACAATAAAAGAAGGTTCTAGCCTCGCATATAAATATTCATGGGAATAACATCTAACTTTTGAAGTATTAAGAGACAAGCAGAGGCTAGACAACAACCCTTTTGGCTATTGTTGGAGTTCTATCGGATCAAGGAAAAACTTCATTGAAGAATAGATGTTATCAAAGTTGGACAGAAACATCTGGAGAAACAACTTTAGGATCTGAGGTAGGTGATCATCTTTTCTATTTTCGATGCATTGTATAATCACTGCTAACATTTGGTATCAGAGCATCGAATTGACCATGGGGTTAATTCTGAATTGATCATTGAGATCGATTCTCTAAAGTTTTGAAGCTAACCACATTAGGTTTCATTATGAGAATAACAGTTCATTATAATACATGGAAGGGAGTGGTTTAAATATTGGACATGAACAACCATGATTCGTGAGTTGGAGCTTTCATTTTGAATGTTAAGGGAAACTGAAAAGTTTCATGTATGGCCAAACAATAAAAGCAACTCTAACATTTATTTGACATGTGGCAATTTGGGCCAAGTGGGAGAATGTTGGCTGGTGTGGCTTAAATGCCACATCATCCTAAGAGTGTGCTTAGTGGTTGTTAGAGTTGGTAATTATCCAATTTAGTGATAACTTCCCTTGATAGTAGGTAACTTACAGGAAAACACCAATAAAAGAGGATTTTAGCCTTGCAAATAAATATTCATGGGAATACCATCTAACTTTTAAAGTATTGAGAGACAAGCAGAGGCTAGATGGCAACCCTTTTGGCTATTGTCGGAGTTTTATCAAATCAAGGAAAAACTTCACCAAGAATGGACGTTATCAGACTTGGATTGCAGCGTCTGGAGAAAAGACTATAGGATTTGAGGTAAATGGTCATATTTTCTATTTCTGCTACCATTGTATGATCACTGCTAATAGAATGACCATACACAAAGTCGTTGGATGGAGGATTAGGGTCTACGGTGCACCCTATCAACTCCACCCAATGATTATATGCATGATCATGCATCATGCACGACCAATCACACAACCTTTTGCCAAAAAAAAAAAAAGAAGGAGAAAGAACGCTAATCGGCACCATAGTGCAGCGTGTACCTGCACCTAGGCACAACTGTGCACGGAATGAATAGTGCACCCATGTGTATTACATTATTTATAGACGAGTTCTATTTTTATAACATGATTAGTTAATTGTTTATGGAAATGTCAATCAAACACGGATTCATTATATTACTATGGCATGCACCTTGATGGTTGTGGGTTGTTTAATTTTATAGATGAGGGAGAATCTTCGTCTTCAAACCAGCTACCAAGAAATAATGTCATGGATCTACCAACCATCACACCAACACCATGTCAATCCACAGACTACTTGATGGGATACCTCACAGCAAAAATTAGAGATTCCGAACAACAAACAAGGTTATGTGAGCAGCATACTAAGACGTTGGAGGAGGTCCTTGATACTGTCAAAACACTTGATCTTAACAAGTGAGATAGTATGAGAGGAGGTTGAGAGGGGGTGTATGCCCAGCATTTGTGACTTTTGTAATTAAATTAAATTGTGTCTTCTGCACTCATACACTGGTTGATATGGATTATTGACAAAAAAACAAAGATATCCTAATTGTTGTACTAACTATTTTTATAATGCACTCATAACTTTCCATATATTGTTGCTTGAAGCATCAATTTGTTAATTAAATATATTTTTAGTTATGTATGTGGCTAAAACCATGTTCCAATCGTTTTAATATAGATGTGTATGGAGTCACATTTTTATAATTTATACGTCAAACACAAGAAATCAAGCAATGACATTAGTAATTTTAGGTTGAATGGTAATTGAATCACTTAATTATTTGAGAACATTAATATGGCAACCTTGTTTACCAAAAAAAAAAAAATACGGTAACCTTGGAGCCTATCCCCATCCCCTATTAAAACTCTCCAATTGCCAAAAAAAAAGGAAAAAAATAAATAAAAAATTCCAACTAACAGACTGAGGGTAACCAAACAGTTTTTCAGATAGATTTAGGGTGATTCCAACTGACAAACTCAGGGTAACCAAACAGTTTTTCAGATAGATTCAGGATGAATTCAACTGACAGATTCAAGGTAATCAAACAATTTTTCAAGAAGATTCACGTCACAGAATCATGATAACCAAACAGTTTATTTTCTAGAATTACGAGTCAACAAATGGTAACTCAAGTGGATGACCATCCAGAATCAGACCACATCCAATAGATTTACGCAACCAAACACAACCTAATATATTATGCCCGTTATAAAAATTGAAGTTTCCACCTTGCTACTAAAATACAAGTGAACTAATAAAAAATTGATTAGGCAAAAACGTATAAAGATATGTTCCTTTCAATTAATATGAGTACACAAAAAAGTAATATGTAGAAGATTCTTTTGAACATTTATCAATTTGAAGATATAAAAAAATAATTAGATATTTTTTAGATATTGATTGATAATGTTTTCTTTCCCAATATTATGTCTAGTGAAGTATAACGTTTCACTATTTGCCATATGGTAGTACATGAGTTAGTCCATGTGATAGAGGACCACACAATCATTTCATAGATATAATTTTAGATAAAAATGAGCGGAGAAAGTAGCTAAAATTACAAAAGATGTCATTTCTATTTTATATTCATCTTCATTTTATGGCATTTTGGTAACTTTACTAAAACTTTGAATCAAAGTTTGAGAAACTTTTCTTGCTTTACTTTGGACTAAAATTTGGCCATTGAAATGTATGTGGGTCCTCTATCACATGGACTAACTCATGTACTATCAAGTATCAAGTAGCGAATAGTGAAGCGTTACACTTCACTAGGCATAATGTCGCCTAGTAGGACCCTAAATAATAAAAGACTCTATATATTGTTATTCAAATTTTAGATATTGATTATGAAAGGACCTCCTCAATAATAATAAGAGAAGTAACTCATAAAAATCTTCTTCTTTTTTTTTTTTGATAAAAAGTAACTCATAAAAATCAGATGATATAATCTCCAAGACTTCCTTGCATTAAAGACAAAATTTCATGATGAATGAAAATATTTTCAAAGAAAAAATAAAAAAAAGATAAATTATGAAACACCAATTGCTAATTTACATGCCCACACATGGTTTGAGGTATTAGATCGATTGGTCGATTTTGGCTGGATCGGATAGGTATTGGCCGAGACCGATCCCGATACCGATTTGATCCAGGTATACAGACAAGGGTAAAAATGTAAAAAAAAAATATATATATATTTTTTTAAGAAAACAAGGACAAAAGTATTATATTTGCCTGAGTTTGGGCGATCCCGAACCATATCAGTCGATCCGATGATCCAGCTGATACCGAGATCACGAACCATGTGCCCACACACTATAGAATGCTCTTCGGAGTTAGTATTATTATATTAGGGCGTTGTTCTCTGTGCCGCAACGTAGCCTGCGCCCAAGCACATGGGGGTGGACACAATTACCCCCTGCCCTCCTGCACAAGCTGCTCATGTGCCTGGGCGCAAGCTGCGCTGCGGCACAAAGAACATTCTCCCTATTATATTTACAGCTTTAAAAATCAATTATGAAGCTTATAAATAAATATTTTAAGGATATTTGTCACTTTAGAGACTTTGCAAAAATAGCAAAACTAGGATTTGTCATTTATTTTATAATTTTTAGTAGGAAGATGATTTATTTTTATTTTTTTCATGAATTAGACTTTTCTTGTGTCTTTTTTTTGGGTAAAATTCTTGTGTCCTCCTCCTTCACTAGGTTTTCACATATTATGCAAAAGAAAAGGAGGAGATTGGATACCCAACTTGTGTATTTGGTCACCATACCAAAATGAAATTTCACAGCTAACTCTTAAATTGGTTTGGTTTAGTCCACATTAAAGACAAATATCCAGTAATGAATAATATAGTCTAATCCATAACAACTAAAAACTAAAACCATTTGGCAATGTACTAAATTTTTTGAAAAAACATGAAGAAAAATTAATTTACTCAGAAAATATCCAGCACTTGAAGGCAAAACCTTCATGAAATTTCGGTTTCTTCATCCTATATATAAAATATTAAAAATAAACTCAAGAATGTTTACTTCTATGATGGAAATTTTAAAGATGGATTTGATATTTTGGTTTACTTGAACCAGATCGACTGAAATAGAGAAAGACTGACTGCCCCTCAATAGAAGCGTAAAGTAGGAATATTAAAACATCAGGAGAAAAAGAGAAATGAAAATTTTTCTATAGGGGAATTAGAAAAGAAGTTCTGGTAGAGGTGTTTGGGTAATTATGGAAGTATAGGATTATGATAAAATATATTATTTTTGTAAGGAAGTATTGGATTCTGATAAAATATATGTTTTTAAGGAAGTATTGGATTCTGAAGAAATATTTTTTTTAAGGGAAGATCTGATTTTGTTTTGTTTTTGTTTTTTTTTTTTTGGGGTGGGGAGTTGTTGAGTAAGGGAAGATCTGTTGGAACTTTCGTTTCAAAAACAACATTTCAGGTCCTGTAGAGGTGAACGAATTGAAACCCTCTAAGTCTCTAACCCTTTCTTCTGACAAGACAGAGCCCTACTTTCGATATTTCTCCGGTCATTGGATTTGTCTGTAGTCGAAGTGATCCCAACAGGCCACCATACTCCTGACTCCACACTCTCAGTAAGAAATCTATCTTTCACTAGTATTTTTCATGTTTCTCTTCATGCTTTTTACGCTTATAATACACGCAACGTACCGAATCTTTGAATTTACTGTAAAACCCCATTTACCCTTAACGCTAAAACCCTTCCCTAACCAATCCTCTTCCGTCTTCTCTGGAGTATGTATGGTCTCTCGCCATCGCTGCTATTAGGTTATTAACTGACCAGTAAATCTCTGTTTTTTCTGTTGCGTGTGAACTTCGATTGAAGAAAACATTTTGGCTTTGGATGAGAGACCAATCTACCTTCTAACGTTGTCCAGAACATACAATGAATTACGATGAAGTTTATGCTTTTCAGTGTTGAAAAGTTGAATTACTTTTCTTCTCCTAGGCAATCGATGAATAGCCACTGGTTTCTCTTGATCCAGAACGAAGCGCATAGCCCCATGTATTTTTGTTTTTTCAAATTATTGAAGACTTTAATTTACTGATCTGATCATGATATATGGAGATTGATATTTACATTTAATACGATCTGAAGAAAAATAGACAATGATTACGTTGATTATGGAACCCAACCTTACCAATTTGATCTTCATTCCTTGAAAATTGCTTTCAAAAATTTCAGACAGGTATCAGAATTAAAGGATTTCTGTTTTGGATTTAAATTTAATTGGGAGATTGATATAGAGTCATTTTTTGTGTTACAGCTTTCAGTTGTTCTGGAAAAGGAATAAGCACCCATCCGGAGTTGCTAAAATTGCAGCCAAGGTGATATTCACAGTTTTAGTTTATTCAAGAGTTATTTTGCAGTCTTAGTTGGAGTAGGATTTTAGGATTTAGCAATTATATTGTGTTTATTTCAGTTGTGAGGCTTCCTTTTGATAAATTCATATCCTACATCCTACTATTTTGTTTATTAGATGATGTATATGCCTGCTGCATGTGAGAATATGTCCATATTTTAGCTTTTTGGATTTTTTACAGAAGAATTGTATTAAACATGTATTAAACGCATATGGTGTTATTGCCATACACGTGTTTTAGTATCCATACATATCCATACACAGTTACTAACTATGCTCACAACCACAACTGTCCAGAGACCTTTAGTATTGGGAAATTTCACTTCACTTTGGTATTGCTAATCTCTAGCTTTCTAATTAATGAGGCCCAAGAAACTGTAATCACCCCCATTTCATTGGTTTCTGTGTGAGTAAAATTAAGCAATGGCCATACCCAGATCATTCTTACTTGTCTAGGAAGCTTATGAAGTTCAGTTTTTGTTTGGTAGAATTAATAAATGGCTGCTACGGGGGAGATCACTGTGGCGGAGTTCCTGCAGGTATGAATAGTTTTTAAAATTTTTCCTTTCCAACCCACCTCCCTCCCAGTGCGAAATATGTAAAAAAAAGAAGAAAAAAATCTGTGCAATATTATTTGTATTTGCAGGGTTCACGAAGGCAAAACCTGTTTCCACAGAGAAGTTCTTGTAAGCAGACACACTGTTTGCTCTGGGGTTCACATCACCAACAAAGGTATTCAAGGAGGATATTTCATGGAGGTGTTGCTTCTAGGGTTCTGCTGCATGTAAGACCCAGGGCTGTAGTTTCTGGAATGGTGAGCAGTTTGGTGAATGAAGAATCAAATGAGATTGGAAGCACCACTGGGGAGGTTATACATTTTTATCGTGTCCCCTTGATTCAAGACAATGCAACCGCAGAGCTTCTCAAGTCAGTCCAAACCAAGATTTCCAGTCAGATTATTGGTCTGAAAACTGAGCAGTGTTACAATATTGGGCTTAGGTCTGGGCTCTCAAAAGAGAAGTTTGGAGTACTAAAATGGCTTCTACAAGAGACCTATGAGCCTCAGAATTTGGCTGCCGAGAGCTTTTTTGATAAGGAGAGACAGAAAGGTGCCTCCACTGTGGTAATTGAAGTTGGGCCCCGTCTGTCTTTTACGACAGCATGGTCTGCTAATGCTGTGTCAATATGTCAAGCATGTGGATTGACTGAGGTGACCCGCATGGAGAGATCAAGGAGATACTTGTTGTATCTCAAGGCAGGGTCTGGTTTGCTGCGGGAACCACAAATTAATGAGTTTGCTGACATGGTTCATGATCGAATGACGGAGTGTATCTATCCCCAGAAGCTAATGTCATTTGAGACTAGTGTAGTTCCTGAGGAAATTCGGTACATTCCAGTCATGGAGAGGGGACGGGAAGCATTGGAGGAGATCAATGAGAAAATGGGTTTGGCATTTGATGAACAGGATTTACAGTATTACACAAGGCTCTTCAGGGATGACATCAAGAGGAACCCAACAACTGTGGAACTCTTTGATATTGCACAGTCTAACAGTGAACACAGCAGGCACTGGTTTTTTAATGGGAAAATTGTTATAGATGGCCAGCTCATGAGTAGGACTCTTATGCAGATTGTTAAGAGCACTTTGCAGGCAAATCCAAATAACTCCGTCATTGGCTTCAAGGACAACTCAAGTGCAATCAGGGGCTTCCTGGCGAAGCATTTGCGGCCAGCACAGCCTGGTTCAACATCTTTGTTGAGCATTGCTGGTTGTGACCTTGATATCTTATTTACTGCAGAGACACACAACTTCCCTTGTGCAGTGGCACCTTATCCTGGTGCAGAGACAGGTGCTGGTGGTCGTATTAGGGATACCCATGCTACTGGGAGGGGGTCTTTTGTTGTGGCCTCCACAGCTGGTTATTGTGTTGGCAACCTCCATATTGAAGGGTCCTTTGCACCATGGGAAGATCCATCTTTCACTTACCCTTCAAACTTGGCTTCCCCTTTGCAGATTCTTATTGATGCAAGCAATGGTGCATCTGACTATGGGAATAAATTTGGCGAACCATTGATTCAGGGATACACTAGAACTTTTGGAATGAGACTCCCAAGTGGGGAAAGGCGAGAGTGGTTAAAGCCAATCATGTTTAGTGGAGGGATTGGGCAGATTGATCACATTCATATATCCAAAGGTGAGCCAGAAGTTGGGATGCTAGTTGTGAAGATTGGGGGACCAGCATATAGGATAGGAATGGGTGGTGGTGCAGCATCAAGCATGGTGAGTGGCCAGAATGATGCAGAGCTTGATTTTAATGCAGTACAGAGAGGGGATGCAGAGATGGCACAGAAGTTGTACCGTGTTGTCCGTGCTTGTGTTGAGATGGGGGAGAAAAACCCAATTATCAGCATCCATGATCAGGGTGCTGGTGGAAATTGTAATGTTGTCAAAGAAATAATCCATCCAAAGGGTGCTGAGATTGATATTCGGGCAATTGTAGTTGGTGACCACACAATGTCAGTTTTAGAGATATGGGGTGCTGAGTACCAAGAACAAGATGCAATTCTTGTGAAGCCTGAGAGCCGTGGTCTTCTGCAATCAATTTGTGACAGAGAAAGGGTGTCAATGGCTGTTATTGGAATTATCAGTGGTGAGGGTCGAATTGTTCTTGTAGATAGCTTAGCTAGGGAACATTGCCGTTCAAGTGGACTTCCTGAGCCCCCTCTTGCTGTGGATCTTGAGCTTGATAAAGTGCTCGGTGATATGCCTAAGAAATGCTTTGAATTCAACAGGGTGATTCAAACCCGGGAACCACTTGATATTGCCCCTGGGGCCACATTAATGGATTCTCTAAAAAGGGTACTAAGGCTTCCATCAGTTTGTTCGAAGCGTTTTTTGACAACTAAAGTAGATAGGTGTGTGACAGGTCTTGTGGCACAGCAGCAGACTGTTGGGCCGTTGCAAATTACACTTTCTGATGTCGCAGTCATTACTCAAACATATAATGACCTGTCTGGTGGTGCGTGTGCAATTGGGGAGCAACCCATCAAGGGTTTGCTAGATCCAAAAGCGATGGCAAGGCTTTCTGTGGGAGAAGCACTTACAAATCTCATCTGGGCGAAGGTTACTTCTCTTTCTGATGTGAAGGCAAGTGGGAACTGGATGTACGCTGCTAAGCTTGACGGGGAAGGAGCTGCAATGTATGATGCTGCTATTGCTCTTTCGGAAGCAATGATTGAATTGGGTATTGCGATTGATGGGGGTAAGGACAGTCTTTCCATGGCAGCCCATGCATCTGGTGAGGTTGTCAAGGCTCCTGGAAATCTTGTTATCAGTGTTTATGCTACTTGCCCAGATATAACATTGACAGTGACTCCGGACTTGAAGCTTGGAAATGATGGTGTCCTGCTTCACATTGATTTGGCCAAAGGAAAACGGCGTTTGGGTGGATCTGCTCTTGCTCAGGTTTTTGACCAAGTTGGAGATGAATGCCCTGATCTCGATGACGTCCCTTACCTCAAAACAGTTTTTGAGTTTGTTCAGGAACTGCTTACTGGTGGACTGATCTCAGCTGGCCATGATATCAGTGATGGTGGGCTGATTGTTTGTGTCCTTGAAATGGCATTTTCTGGGAACTGTGGTGTCCTTTTGGACTTGAATTCACATGACAAGAGCCTCATTGAAGCACTCTTTGCAGAAGAGCTAGGTCTCATCCTTGAGATTAGCAAGCAAAACTTGGATGTAGTGATGGAGAAGCTTCACATGGTTGGCATTTCCTTTGAGGTCATTGGGCATGTAACTGCTTCACCCATTATAGAACTAAGGGTTGATGGGGCAATCCAATTGAAAGAGGAAATGTCCCACCTTCGAGACATGTGGGAGGAAACCAGTTTCCAACTTGAAAGGTTCCAAAGATTGGCTTCCTGTGTTGAATCAGAAAAAGAGGGCTTGAAGAGTAGGCGAAAGCCTTCATGGATGTTATCTTTCACCCCTACATTTACTGATTGGAAATGGATTGAAGCAAGTACAAAGCCAAAAGTAGCTGTGATACGAGAGGAGGGTAGTAATGGGGACAGAGAAATGTCTGCTGCATTTTATGCTGCTGGTTTTGAACCCTGGGATGTCACAATGTCAGACCTTCTCAGTGGGGCAATCTCTCTAAACCAGTTTCGCGGGATTGTGTTTGTCGGAGGTTTCAGTTATGCCGATGTTCTGGACTCTGCAAAAGGTTGGTCAGCCTGCATAAGGTTCAACCAACCTCTGTTAACACAATTCCAGGAGTTCTATAACAGGCCTGACACATTCAGTCTTGGAGTTTGCAATGGGTGTCAGCTTTTGGCTTTGCTGGGATGGGTCCCAGGAACTCAAGTTGGAGGCACCCTTGGTATGGGTGGGGACCCGTCTCAGCCAAGGTTCGTCCATAATGAATCTGGTCGGTTTGAATGCCGTTTCACCAGTGTGACGATAGGTAATTCACCTGCAATTATGTTCAAAGGAATGGAGGGTAGTACATTGGGTGTGTGGGCTGCTCATGGTGAGGGGAGAGCATATTTCCCTGACAATGATGTTTTGGATCATGTCCTTAACCTGAACTTGGCCCCACTGAGATACTGTGATGATGATGGGAAGGTGACAGAGTGTTATCCTTTCAACCCGAATGGGTCCCCATTGGGAGTAGCAGCAATCTGTTCACCAGACGGGAGACACCTCGCCATGATGCCTCATCCTGAGCGATGCTTCTTGATGTGGCAGTTCCCATGGTATCCAAAGGAATGGGATGTGGACAAGAAAGGCCCCAGTCCGTGGATGCAGATGTTTCAAAATGCTAGGGAGTGGTGTTCTTGAGGAAGATTAGCCAAAGGTTAACACCATCACCCCCTTGGTGTGGGGGGAGGGGGAGAGAAGAAAAGGTCTACAAATCTTTCAAAGACCAGAAGGCAGATCTCTTTTTCTTTAACTGTTTCTATTTAAATGCTTGTGTCTTAATATATTTATCCTTCATCTGAACAGGTTTTAGAAAGTGAAGTGGAAAATCAAGATTGACTTTATCAATAAATCACCTTTTTTTTTTTTTTTTAGCATTTCATGTAATTCTCAAAATTATAGTATCTTGGCTTTACTTTTGTAGCGCAAAAGTCAATCTGAGGATTGTTTAATATTTATAGTGGAAATTGTTTTTTCCTATTTTTGCTGTTTGATGTTTGGTCATTTGAGTAGAGTGAACCCTTTGGTTAAAGAGTGCACATATGATGATTCCTGTACTTAATACTGTGAATGTGAGCCTCCTACTGATCTATCTGATCCACACTCATAGAATCTGGGAATAAGTTCAGGTGGATGTACCTATTCTATATTAATAAATAATACACATATTAAAAGCACTAATGCAGATGCTTAAAAGTTGTGTTTAAAGAAATATTGTTAATTCATGAGCCGCTGAGATGGATTGATTTGTTCAATTGAGGATGATTCATGTGATATGAAATTTTGACTTAAATGCTATCACTGTGTACATCAGTACAGGCTGCGACTAGGTTGGTCTGTAAGTGAGATAGTAGCAGTACTTTGATCCTGACTCCAGAGGACTACATGCTTGTATAATCTAATTAATTGTTTATTACATGCATGGTGGGAAAATCTGTACCTGTAAATTTCCAGGATCAAAATTCTTAGCAAGCTGTGAGTTCATTGCAATTGAGGGTGCTGCCAGGTAGATATACTAGTGGCATGGCAATACCTTTGTACCTAAAGAGCGTCCCAGTGCACGAGGCTCCCATTAGTGTTGGGTCTGGGAGGGGCAAGTTTTTGCAGCCTTACCCCTTCTTTGCGGAGAGGCTGTTTCCATGTATCGAACTCGCAACCTGATGGTTGCAATACCTTTCTAACTCTGAATACAAAATTCAAAACATCGACTCACCCACCTCATCCACAATCATAGTTGTCCAGGCGTCTGGGTGTATTTTCTGGGCCAAGGCGAGTTGTCGCCTTATTCGCAAAGAAGTGCGTACTTTTTTGTTTGTTTGTTTGTTTTTTTTTTTTTAAATTCCATTCCTAACATTTCTATGTTTTTGTGTACATAGTTCTCGACTTCGCATACACGGTGCTACATGGAATCGTGTTATAAAAAAAGAGATAAGAGAACAAAAGAGGCTGAGATCATGAAACCCTCGAGCCCATCTTGGTTGGCAGCACAGGCACTCCCTCTGCGACTCCAGCTCCGGCGATGAACTGCGACTGCGACTGCAACTCCCCCCTAGTGGTTCCGCTGCACGTACGCTCAACGGCAGCCACATGTCCCACTGACTACCATTTAGGGCACAAAAGGGGCATTCTTGGAAGCAAAAATGACATGTGTATGTCACTGAGCGTATGTACAACGGAACTGGACTCGAAACTTATCGGGCGGAGTCGCAGTTGGAGTGGCCAAGGGAGTGCCTTTGCCTCGCTCATAAGTTTCTTCTTCTTTCTTCACTTCTCTGCTTAACTTTTTTTCCCCTTGTTTCTTCTTCTTTTTTGCTTCACTGTTTCTTTTTTTCCTTCCTTTCTTCACTTCTCTGGTACTTCACCGCATAAATCCCCCCCCTCTTTCTGCTGCTGCTGTAATTCTGTGATAGGTATTCTGTCATTCACATTAAATTGTGCAACTGTTAGTATAAGCCATGTAATTCCGTGATTATATGAATATCTAATCTGTGATTACATATTAGGTGATTATGTTATTCAGCGATTCTGTAATTCTGTGATTATGCAATTCCTTGATTATGTAATTCCATTGTGCACTATAACCCTGAACAGCGGCATCTAAGTTCAACTATCATGCACGCCCAGGGTGCCTAGGTGACGCCTAGGTGGGCGCCATGTGTCCTAGGCTCTCCTTCACTGCCTTGGGCCGCCTTGTTGCACTATGTCCATAATGGAACGCACTGGATAAGTATGTTTTGTTTGGTGTGTAAGACCATTGTGGGATTATTTCCGATATTACCTTGTGTTCTGCACACATATTGTAACACTATGCTGAGAAAGTGACTTAACTTGGTGATTCATTTCTTACTTTTTTGTATGGAATCCATAAATATGATCAAACTTACTTTAGTGACTCAGATGACTTTAGGATGACATGATTCAGCTTTGGAAAATCCGTAAACATCAATCTCCTGCGATAAATCCTTCATGGTTAGAGCATGGTAACCCAGTTCAGTGATTCACTTGGTTTGGGTTTTGTGTCATAATCAACAAAATGGTACTCATGGAAGAGTTTAATTTCATATGTCTAGCTTCCACAGTACTGAATTACATAACTTGAATTTCTAAATTGTTAGCTCTAGTATTGAAGATAGAAAATTTAATAGTTCTTTGAATCACAAATTTAGAATAGGATTTTTTCACAAATTATTTTATATCCAGGTTTGATTATGCATTGAGAGTTTGCTTTTGTCCTATTGGGACAAACAGAGTTTAGAGCAAGTATCCAGGGATTTCATTTATCCATTTTATCCCCAGCTAGATTTAGTATTGGAGGGTGATTCTGTTCTGGTTATTAGTTGGACAACTTGGACTGATGAATTAACATGGAGATTTCATATCTGATCAGGGGTACCTGATCTTTATGTCTGTTATGTTATTGGCTACCGCAGTGGTATACTTGTCATACCCTGCGTTGTACCCAGTGCACAAGGGTCCCGTGTTTAGCAGGGTCTGGGGAGGGTCTAATGTACGCAGCCTTACCCCTGTTTCCAGAGAGGCTGTTTCCATACCCTGCGTAAGAATTATAATTCTTGTCTTTTATTTCTTCTCTACACAAGGGTAAACTTGTCCTTGTGTTTGTATTCTGTTGATTTAACCTATTATATAAAGATGTGAGGGACTGTGGAGAATAATAAACTGCCTTCTCTTTCTGTTGGCAGTCTTCTCTTCTCCTCTGCCTTCTCTCTGGTCATTCTCTCGGTCGTTTCTTCTTTTCTTCATTCTCTTCGTTGCTTCTTCTTCCTCTTGTTGCTTGTTCTACAACTGAAACTGTAACATTGTATCAGAGCTTTGAATAACCAATAAGAATCGATCCTTATTCTTGTTTGAGAGTCTCTTTTGGTTTCCTGTTCATGTGACCTTGCTATATTTGATTGCATTTGAAAAACTAGGGTTCTCTACACCAATATTGGTTGATACATTGATGTATATCTGTTGCACATGAAGACTTTCTGCTGTTGCTGAGTACTGCTTCTTGTGGCATGGCTGGATTGTCTCCTTTTGGCTGGAATCTTCATGTGGTTGATATCTCTCTAACTATATGACGGATGCTTGAGATATTTTGGGGGTCATTCATAGACAAGACTCCTCAACTGCTGCAAGTTTGGTGCCAATCAGCTAAGTAGATTGGTGCATCTTGATTGTTGCTATTTCTGCAATCTTAAGTTTCTATATTGATGTCCCTCACATATCTCACCATCTAGCCGTTAGATTGCCGTATTTTTGTACTGGTTATTACTTATATCCTGCACTACCTTTGACTATATTCTTGGTTTTATTGAATTAGTGGATTATCTGCTACAATTTTTTTTTCCTTCTTGCTGGTCCTATGCCCCTGTGGTATGGTGTTTCCTGCTGCTGAAAGTTGGTTTTGTGGCGGCTGCTAGTTGCTATGGTGGTAGGATTGGTATAATAGTAGTGTTATTTTGACCTATTCTGACAGCACGGATAGTGTGATCCGTTGTGGCTGCGGTACCGGTATTGTGGTCTGATATTGCTGTTGGTTTACGCCTTGTTGCATCTTGGTTGGAAACAAGCTATGGATGCTTTGTTGGATCGTCGGACTTGGACTCTTATTGACCCACCCTCGGGAAAGGAGCTTGTGCTGTGTCATTAGGTCTATATCTTTAACTCTATTCGGGTTCTTATCTCCATGTCTGTGAATCTTGATTGGCCTCTGTTTCAGCTAGATAATAAAAATGCTTTTCTTTATGATGATCTTGAGGAGGAAGTTTATATGGAGCAACCTCCCGAGTATGTTGCTCAGGTGGAAAATGTATCGAAGGTATGTCATCTTCACAGGGTTATATATGGGCTAAAACAATTTCCACGGCGGTTTGATAAATTTAGTAAAATTATTGGTGGACATGGGTTCACTCAGTGCTTCTTTGATCACTCTGTGTTCGTACGTCGTCAAGGGAATATGGTCGTGATCCTAATTGTGTATGTTGATGATATCATAATTTCAGATAATGACCTTTCAGGTGTTAAAGAGATCAAGCCATATCTTCATCAACACTTTCAGATGAAGTACTTAGGAGTCCTCAGGTGGTTTTTGGGGATTGAAGTTGTTCGTTGCAAGAAGGTGTCAATTTGTTTCAGATTAAGTATATTCTTGAACTTCTGTCTGAAACAGGTATGTTAGGCTGTAAACCATAACTTATTTATTTGACTGTCACTCGTTTGGATATTCCTTTGTTGTTGGGGTCATCGGTCAATTTATGAAGAATCCTAAATGTGCTCATTGGGATGTTGCTTATCATATTCTAAGGTATCTTAAGAGTGCTCCTGGCAAAGGTTTTATTTATTGTCGTCATGGCCACATTGATGTTGTAGGGTACTCTAATGTTGATTGGGCTGGTGCTGCCAACGATCGTAGGTCAACCACTGGATATTGTACCTTTGTTGGTGGTAATCTTGTTTCTTGACGGAGTAAAAAGCAAACTACTGTGACTAGATCAAGAGCAGAAGGCGAGTATAGAGCTATGGCTCATACTACAACTGAGGGGGAGTGTTAGAATCGTGTCTTGGTTGGAGGTCCATGGGAAGTAGATTATATTCTGAGTATGCAATAGTGTTATACAGTCCTATTGCGATTATGTATTCTGTTTAAGTCAATATAAAGAATTCAGGCTGGGCGATAGATTTATTCTATTCTATCGCACAGCTCCCCTCATTCTCTTGGTCTCTCATCTTCTTCCTTTCATCCCTCTTTCTCTAGTTCTGGTATTCGGTGCGTCCACTTTTTTAATTTTGCATTCTTAAGGAAGAAAGATGAGCTGATTCCTGGCTTGAAAAAAGTTTTTACTGGAAGTTTTTCAATCAACTATTTTCTTGTTTGTTTCATCACTCATGTTCTATTCAATTACTAGATTTCAACTGAAAGCAGCACAGCTCCTTCTTAACATCCAATCTTTTTGAAAGAAGGAAATTCTCATGCTAATGGAGAAGCCAATTGCTTTGAGAATGAATATTGATTCTTTGAGTGTGATTATGATAAGGTGAACTAGGTAACAGCAGTGAGTTGGAAGGCAAGAATGGTTGGGATGCTTTTAGACAGTGGTGTTGGAGTTGAACAGTGAAATTTTAGAGTTCTGATAATGGATTCTTCCTTTTCAGAGATAATGGATTTGGGATCAATCAGATTTGGATGTTATCTGTCCATTCTCGTTCTACTGACTCCCCAAGGAAAATGTATATTGTTGTGTTCTAGGTCTCCCTCTCTTTTTTGCAGCCCTCCTACCCTCATCCTTGAGGCTTGGGTTTTGGTTTGTTGTGTACACATCTTAAAAGGATATGGTGTAAAGTTTGCGTTGCTAGGGCTTTGGATGTTTCTAGGTCAAATATTCGAACCTCCTGAGTCGCATGGGATGTGCTGCCTTGTGAGCCAACTCAGCCACTTGAGTATACTCAGTATCTACAAAAAATGTGCATATGATGTAATAAGACATTCTTTAAGTTTTTCCTACTATATTTTTTTGGTAAAAAGTTTTCAACCATTGTTGTAACCGGGCTTATTTGCCCACTCCATATAATATACCCTATATGGGTGAAAAGGGTGTGTTTTGTAAATTTGCCCCCTTCTGCAGTTCTGCCTCTCCTCCTCCCTCTTCCCTCCCTCGACAGCTCTGGATCCAGCTCTGGCTCCCCCTCCCTCCCTCCCTCCCTCCCTCCCTCCCTCCCTCCTCTTTATGACTCCCTGCCCTGTGTTCAGACGCACCCTTGAATTATAGGCAACGCATCATGCAGTCTGAGCGCCATTGTTATTCATAACAAAGAACAAAGTGCAGTTATCCTTGCAAACAGACGACATTCAATTTGTCCAGATCCACAAAAGAATTATCCTCACCAGAGAATAAAACCTAGTCAAGTATTGGAGTGTCTTTTTCAAGACGCATCAAGGATGCCAGGAAAAAGAATTCAACCAAAATGCCCCAAAATGCTTTCAAGTCTCCACAAATTTAATGCAAACCAAGGTAACTCACAGCTGTTTGGATTCAAGCAACTTGGACCGTGCCATCAAATGATCAAATCATCCGCTCATTCTGACTTTTCCATGCCTTCAACTTGCGGCCCATTAGTATTAGGATTTAGGATTCATATTAGAATTCGTATACACCATTTTTTCACGGACCATGATTTATTATGTGCATCCAAAGGGGATATTTCTCAAAAATTCATCAATTTATTAAGACGGTACAAATTACAGAGACAGAAGCACAATCCAAAGTGGTCTAGAAGTCAAACACTTATCAAAGGCAAACAGCCGGTTCACCTCCAATGTCAAATAGATGAGGTCATAGGGGGCACAGAGTACAAGCATGTATATGGAAGTTCAAAACAGTAGCAGCAGCACAAAGGAATTTGAATGAAATGTAATGAACAAGACCAAGTAGATCATTTAAGGAGGGTCTTGACAATGGATTTGACGTTGAGCTTCTTGAGGTCTGTGTAGGACTGTCCACAGCCAACAAACATCACAGGTGCTCCTGAGATATAAACCATAGAAAGTGCAGCTCCAACCTGTGTAACGGGATTCAAAGTTCATCATACAGAAACACATTAGGAAGCACATTTAACTATGATGATCATGTGAAATTTTCTAACAGGATTGCTCCAATGGCGGAAACATTCCTCAATGTTTGGATAAGAATAAATGTCTGAGACTAACCCCAATCCAACTGTAGTGGGGAGATTCCACACTCCGAGGAATTCCCATGGGAGAATGATTCAATGATCATATTCCCCCCCCCCCCAAAAAAAAAAAAAACCTACTCATACCTTGCCATCAATGGTGTCAAACTTTGTGAGCAGGATTCCATCAATCAACCTGGTAGTTGGTGAGGCAGAGAGGTCTGCTAGTTTCTGTGCAAGGAAAAGTAAATTTGTTCAAGCAACAACTTACTTCACCACTAGAAAAAGAGTACGATGATTAAAATTCAATAAGATATCATCATATCAGCTAACCTGATTGAACTTAGATAGTTGATCAACAGCATCATTCCCAACCAATGCTTCTCCAACAAACAGGACTAGATCTGGATTGTTAAGGTTGATGAGCTTGGACATCGCCCTCATCAGTGGTTCATTGTCCTAAAAAAAATAATATAACTGAATTGAAATTTCGTTATAAAAAAACAGTTTTCCAGTCACAGGACAGGACAGAGGGAAATCCAGAGATGCATTTATGGAAGCCAACTTTGACACTGCCAGACGGGTGGGACTCAACAGATGCATCATCTTAGTAAGCCTCATTATCAAAAACTGAAGTAAGCCCTATACTATACTGACTGGGAAAAAGAAACATGATACAGCAGAACATGTTTAAGAACAAGAGGGGAACTGGTAGAACCAAAGTATGCTTTGAGACCTTTAGTACCAAAATTTGACCTAGATGATCACGAGTTATTACCACCACCCTTCTGGACATTCAGACCCAGGAAATAGCAAATAATGCATTTTTCTTCTCCAGTTTCTTCTTCCCCTGTTTTCCCTTCAGGCTCCATTTGTTTGAATGGAAAATATTTCACAGGAACTGTCTTAGAAGCAAAAGGAAATTGAATAGGTCTGAAAATACAAGAAATTATCTTTACTGAAATGTCACACTAAAATTTGTAAAACAACTTCAATTTAGTTTTTTATTTTTTGGAAAATTTTTCAGTGTAATTTTTTGGATGCAGTTTTCCAAAAAAAGAAAACTGGATTCTCTCCTTCACTCGAGCATTGCAAAAAAGAAAAATTTAGTGGTGGGCACAAATAAATACAAAAATAACTTTAAAATAAAAGTTCGTTTTCTGGAAATTTATTTCCCATTAAACAGACGGAGCCTTCCTAGTTCCATGTGTGTGTATGCCATCTATTATTATGAACATGATGTCTGATCAGCTCTATCATCTAAAATTTGATAGTTTACCTGCATCCTCCCTGCTGTATCTACAAGAACAACATCTGAACCATTGCGCGCAACCTCCTGGATGGCTTCCTTGGCAACAATAGCTAGATCTTTCTCATAACCCTTCTCGAATATAGGAATCTGGAAAAGTGACATTTTCAAAGTCAGATTGCATCAAAATCTCATTCTCTCATTGCATCACAAGCCATTCTAGCTTTACATGAGAGGACTACAACATAAATAAAATTTGAACTGTGATCTCTATCACACCTGGAGCCTACGGGCATGAGTTCGAAGCTGCTCAATGGCTCCTGAACGGAATGTATCACATGCAGCCATCATGACACTGATCTTGTGCTGTAAAAGCCAATATGCAACCTGCAAAGTTGCAATGAGAAGTATATTAGTTTTTTTGACAATGAACAAGGCTACATCTAACTAGAAGGCTATGACTCTAACCTCTAATCTGATATCCCCAAATTATTTTTTTTTGGTGAATAAAAAAAATTCACTGCCAAAAGGAGAAAGATACAAGGGGCCTTGGCGAGATTGCTGGATTTTCCCAATCTGATATCCCAAAAATTAATCAAGTAAAAGAAAAGAAATGGTGTAGCTTAAATAACCTTGGCGAGATTGGTTGATTTTCTGACTCCATTGACACCAACAAAGACAACTACATATGGTTTCCCTTGCTCCTTGGCAACATGTACATCCCTCAGTATGTCAATGGAGCGTCTAGGAGTCAAAATACGAACAAGAGCCTCTTCCATTGCTGTCTGCAATTGTAATTAGGTGTTAAGAAATGAAGCCTTAAAATATGAAAACTTGAAACATGATGGACTCTAAATGAGAATATGACTACGAATATCTAGACCCCAAAGAACTAATCTTACAAACCTGAACTGTCGAAGATATCCTTGTGAACGATGCCTGCTACCTTCAAGACTAGCTGCCACTGATTCACATAGTTTCTCAGCAATTTCCTCAGCCTGTGAGGCCATAACAAGAACAAGCGATCAGCAGGCTTACAAACATGTACAGAAAAGTGAATTCTTATAATGGACAAATCAACATACCACGTTCTTGGTCATCAGCCTGTCCTTAAGTGCTTTCAGAGCTGGCTCTAAGTCTGACTTCTCTAGATTTGCCTTCCCTGCAATGCTGAAGGAAAAAGAAAATAAGAAGAAACTTTGCGTAAGAAACCAACAATTTCCATTAATTTATAAATTGCAATGTAGTCTATTGCAAGATTTTATTTATTTATTTATTTTGGATGGGGAGGGGAGGCAGACAGGGGTTCCCACAAAAATGGTAGAAAATGTTGACAAGGACAAAAAGGAAACACATACACACAGAGCAAGAGAGAGACTCCCCACAAACATTTGAATGAAAGAAGCTTCTTTAGTTCTTCCTAATCAATGGTATGAGTATACACAAGGCAGTCTGAAGTCTAAACCCTCAAAACTTAGTGCAATTAAATGATCTTAATCTCCTAATCTTTTCTACAAGATTTCTTATAGACAAAATTGTAGCCAAAGCCAGCAAGTGCTTCGTAAGTTATCAAGGGATGTCCTACTCCATCCACCTAATTGATGTATTGCATATCTTGTCTACTCGTTGGTCTTGGTCCGTACTTGACAGTTCTGCCACATTTTCTGAATAAATCAAAATAACCTACGCAGAAAGAGAGGGACGGAAAAACCCACTTGTGCCTTTTCATAGGTTGCATCTAGTTTTTCAGGTGATTTGTTACACTGTATCATACATTAATGTAATGTTTTGAAGTTCCTAAATCAATTGTTCTTTTAATGGAATCGTTTTTATTGCAAAGTGGGCTTGGTGTTTCATTTTTGGAAGCAATAAATTATAGAATCTTTTGGAGATACATTTCAGATCTAGGAACCTCTGCATTTATGTTGGAGGCATTTCTGGTGCAATGTGCCAATTAGAGAATGTAAACATGGATCTCACTTTCTGGAGGCCCAACTCTGCGACAGGGGTGGATCCCACTTTACATTTGCATTAATTATCCATGTCTATTTAAGGGAATGGAAGGGATATAGTCGGGGGTTATAATTGAATTTATTGTGTGTATATATGTTCATACACACACACACACACAGAGAGAGAGAGAGAGAAAAGCCGAAACCAATTTGGAGTTATCTTTTGGTCAAACTGTCGTCATTTTGAAGGCACTCAACCCCCTCCCCCTAAATGAACTAAATTTCTTATGTTAAGCTAAGGAAAGCCATTCTGTCATTGCAAAAAGGTTGATATTTGGTATCATCATCCCACAACAATGCTACAACTTATCCTTCCCTTAAATTTCCACCAAGTGCTTCCCTAATAAAAAAATATGCATTCTTATTTGAATGCATGAGTAGAGCTAATTCTAATTTACAAAGCGTTCATTATTCCAAACGCAAATTGCAGAATATTATAAGTTTAAAGCAAGGAAATGGAGATCACGAAGCTAATAGCTTTTCTTTTTAAACCTGCTAAAACTAGAGAGATTAACCACTGTGCTGTAAACAGCATCCTTATGATAAAAACCCAAATAAAAGGAAAAGAAAAAGAAAAAGAATTCATAAATCATGCTAGGCCACAAAGAATTTCAGTCCAACATGGTCATCTTCACAGGGTCAATATGTAGTTCTAAAACCAAACTAAAAGCAACTGATGCAATGAAGTTAGCAAAATTCAATAATTTCTACCAATCAAACTGTTAAGGTAATAAGGCATACAAATTGGTTGGTCAATTACCTTTGGAATATTGACGAAAACCACCCCTTCTTCTTTGCATTACCCTTGTTGTCCTTCTCTATCTCTTCATCGTCTTCAGCCTCACATTCACTGCTAACAATTTCTTCCTTGTCCATCATACTTTCACCTTGATCTGCAATAACTGCTATGTTCTCATCCCCTCTCTCATCTGCAAGATCCGTAAAATCTAATTTTGACTCGTGAGGTGATTCGTCCCAAACTCTATTTTTCTTTGTAACCTTTTTCTTTGGCTCCGCCTTGGGAACCTTGCTAACAGTATCTGATTTCTTTCCACCTTTGGACCTTAGTTTCTGAAGTTTATTTACATCGAAAGCCCCGTTTTTCGGAACTTCCGTTCTCTTTGTTCTTTACAACACCAGCCGCATGAGATTCTTCAATCCCATACCATTGGAATATCCATTCTCCGACTTACGGCCTTTTGTATAATCGCCATCTCCACCATCCTTTCCTGAAGCACCGTCTTTTTGCTTTACGCCACCCACCGATCCAGCCTTCTGAGCTGCAGCCTGCCCCTGCTTCCTACTCAAATTGCTCACAGGCTTGGCCGCTTGCTTTGATTTCTTCATTTCCTCCGCCCTGGCTTCAGCCTCCTTCCAAAGCTGCCGAAATATATCATCAAAATCATTATAGACTGTGCGCTTTGGATCATACATCTGTGAGAACTCGCGCTTCACCATAGACAAAAGATCATCGACGTGCAGAAGGTTAAGAATCCGTCGGTAGACAGCAACAAAGATCAGACCAAGATCATTATGGAAAGTCCACTTGAGGGTGTAAGCCACCCCGGGAGCATCGTAATTGTAAGAAGCATCGCCTGATCGTTCCTCCAGGAGGCAGGATCTGATCAGAGTATCGATTGGAGATCCCTTAAGAGCATTGCCGAGCTCCTTACAAGTCCAGGGGATCAGACCTCCTCTCGTAAATATCAGTAACTGCTCTAACATCCTGATCCTAAATTAACCTAAAATCCTGTAAATCAGATTAAACAAATACTCAAATTGACGGAAAAAAAAATAAACCTTGTAGGCGATCGATATGGTTATCAGACACAAAATATCAAATATAAAAAACAAACAGGAAAAAATTGAGAATCTGTAACTAAGAATTACCTATTTTTTTCCCCTTCTACTCTCTAAGAAACCCTAGAAACAAAATAAAGAATTAAACGAAAAGCTAATTAGATTTAGAGATCAGGAGAATAGAAAAGGAAGAAATGAATCAGATCCTAACGCATATTGTCAACCTGGCGTATATACAGGAGTCCCCCACCTGGATTGAATTCGTTGAAACGGTGGTCAGACAGGAATGCACACGCCACAGCTCCGACAAGACCGTCGAGCCTCTAAGTTGAAAAGCGCGTGAAGTTTAAGCAATGTGGGTCACGCACCCAACGCGCATGTGTTGCTAACACAAAGAGGAAAAATTATTATCCCTCAGATGCGTGATATTTGCCCAATATTATTCAAATTCTCCTATTTCAAAATCATTTTCCTAATCCCCCAAATAAATTTAAGGGTAAATTACTTGTACACCCCTGTACCATAGCCCGATTGCTTGACACTCCTAACTTTTGAAACTATTCCTTGAACATCCCCTGCATTTTACGATTTCTTACAAGTAGCCATTGTCTGTTAGTCAGTCACCGTTTAGTGACGACATCATGGGTTAGAAAAATCCTAAATGCCCGAACTACTCTTTAAGGGGTAGTGAAGTGACCCTTTTACCCTTTGGCCATAGTAAAGGGAACCTTCCCTTTCATCGTTGAACAAGCCCTCCACTCTGCTGCTCTTGTTGTGGCAATTTCCAGACGTTAGAGAAGACGAAGCAAGCACTCATGGTGATCCTACCGCCAGCCATTAAAAAACCCCCAACCCTTCCCACAAACCCTCGCTGAAACCCCTCTCTCTTATCTACATGTATAGACATATCTCTCTGCCCATTATAAATATAGAAGGCCAGACAATGAAAAATGTATGAAAATAAACCCGGAGACAAGAAAGTATAGAGAGCCTCTTGTTCAGTCACTATAGATTTCTATTGTAGACAACAATAAAAAGGACCACAGATCACAAAATACAGATGCCAATGTCTTTGGACAACATTTGCATTCTCTGTTTACCAAAAAAAAGATTTATTGGGATGCGTTAAGAAATTTACATATTTTAACCTTCAGAATGATGAACTTACTTAACAGCTCCTAGTTCCCAACAGATCACATCAATAATATTCAGTTGGCATGAGAGATTGAGAATGAACGCTGAGCTCAATTTACTAGCCAAGCAGCATCTTCCATCTAGCATACCCCAGGAGGAGGGAAAAAAATCAAGAAACCAGTCCGAAGCAAGCCTGCAATAAATTGCCCAAAGATGTCATAGACATTGTACAGTGGAAAGGAAAGCTTACACTAAAAATCACAATTACCAGGACATCAACAGAATAGGTGACAGATGCCATGCTAAGAATCAGCTGAAGCTTCATACCTTTGTCGGGGAGTTGCAGCAGTGAGCCTTACCGGAAATTTCCATCATCTTCTTCACCTTCACCTTCGCTGGTGATGGATATGAAGCACTGCCAAGCTTCTTCTTCGACGGTCCTATTAGGATCGATTTGGGTTTTTTAGGTTAAACGAAAGGGTAAGTTGGTCACTTTAACTTCACATGTTTCAATTGAATATCTCATAAGTGTAAAATGGACTTTTCCATTCAACCACTAACAGCAGGCTAACACCGTCAAGTTTCATGGGCTTCAAGTAATAGTTTCAAAAGTTGGGTGTGTCAAGCAATCAGGCCATAGTAGGTTGTACAAGTAATTTATCCTAAATTTAATCTCTCTTTCTTCCTTGGTAATTCAAAATCTCTAAATTACTCGTGTTTGTCTTTTCTCCCTGCAGTTCCCTCCACTAGCCCAACTGCGCCAGCCCCCACCGCCCCTTCCCTGTCCCTTGCCCTCTACATATCCCCTCTTTGCTTTCACCCCCCCACCCACATCTTCCTCCCTCCCCTCAACCTGCATCTCCTCCCTCGACCCCGACCAATCCTTTATAACTCCTCACACCCCCTCCTCTAGCCGCCCCATCCCTTTAACTCCCCACCATTGAACTCCTACTCTAGTATCTATTGCTCCTCCCTTACAATTCTTCCCAAGCAAGTGGTGACCGCTATTGAACTACTCAACCATGCAGACATTGCAAGTTACCTCCCACCTGAGCTATACCTACTCATAGATCCCAATCTATTCCACCCCAACTCCAACCGCTCATGTGGCTCCATCCCCTGACACCCTCTGCCACAAGAAACTGCTCTTTGAGCTGGACCGCAAAAGCCAATCAACTCCCAATTTTCCCCACCTCGAAGTAAAAGAGGAGGCAAAGGAATAGGAAATAAAGAAAACAGAGTACTGGCTTCATGATTAGGTCTAGAGTTTCATGGCCTTCTCCCAGTAACTTATATGTAATGTATCCAAGTAACCACTCCAAAGCTTTCCTTGAATGTGTTGTAGTCATGAACTGTATGGTGCTGCAAATATGGTGAATATGGGTTGAGTCACATCACTTGACATTATCCTAAAGACCATAGGCACCCCCAATGGTGCACCTGGGAGATGTGTAAATTGGTATCCAAGACCGTGAGTAGCAATTCACTCTCCTATTGCATTCCCTCGAGTTCTACAAAGTTGTGCTCAGACTCAATGACGAAACTTTGAAGATATGAACAACAAACAGGAAAACTAGATGTGTGTTCTATAGATGAGCAAACACACAAGAGGAGAGCGTGACAAAGAAGGAAAGGCTCTTAGAATAATCCCTTAGGAGCCAACGACGTTCTCTATTTATAGAAGAGATGAACCCCTTGGAAGGACTTTTCCCAAAAGATGTGTTTCTATTGCAGCTAGCCATTATCAGGACTCAATAAGTGTTGGATGGCATCGAATGAAGTTAGTCAGACAGATAACAAAGAAGGCCGATGAGAGCTCCTGAAAAGTCTTGGCACCCACAATAGAAGGCCGGGATTGGCAATGCATCAGACGACATACATTCGACACCAGCAAGGCCACCTCAACACTAGACAAAGAGTATTATAGGTTGGAACAGTCCCTGACGGAACACGACACGCCCCACTCTGACTTGACTCGGATAGGCTCGGTTCATGCACGGGCATGGTTCATAATCTCGGATCGGATCGGTATCAACCAAGGCCAATCCCGAGATGCAACCGATCTGATCGAATTTGGATTTTGAACCTTGTGCATGAGCATGTGGAAAGCACCTCAGACCAACCCCAGAAATGTGGGAGGAGAGATACCTATCTTCAAGGAATCCTACCATTGTAATTCCTTTCTTCTTTCTAATCCACTTCCAATGTGGGACGAAAGTTCCTTCACAAAAAGTGCTTCACAAATACCCACTTCCAAGAAATCAAAAGTTCAAACCTTGTGGCAGGGAAAACACAAAACTAATTTTCAAAAGGAGGATGTATTTTGAAACTTCACCCTTTTTAAAAAAAAAATGCATTTTACAACAACAGTTCTGCTCGAATCGTTGTCGTAGGTCATTGTTCTGCAATGGGATCACTAACTGAAGGATTGAACCCAATGGCATTTCTACACCCTGCACTGAAATGATGGTCGAGAAACTAAAATAACAGTCAAATAGAAGACCACAGGCTCCCTTTGAATACCTTTATTGGTGACAATAAGGAGGCTGCCTCAGGCAAATGTGGTCATAAATTTGGTCTAGCACATATCTTAATCCTCTCGTGATCCCCCATGAGTAGCTGGATTACATGTATCTTAAATGCCTTAGCCTTTTAATTTTAAGCCAAAAGTTATGAGTTGACAGGAACATGGAAATCTGTATCATGTAATCTAGATATTAGCAACAGGTTGCTCAAGGAATAGATAGCCTTGGTTATTAAAGTAACAAGGACAAGATTACAGGCTCTCATTCTACTACCATTCCAATAACCTTGAGTAAATTTTGACGAGATTCTGATGGCATGGATACATTGTAAATGACCACCTCAGCAGAACTAGTATACAAAATTGAAGCTTGCTCTCACCAGCATCATGGAATACGATCTTCACTTCAATCCCTCACTGAGGCCTTGAGGCATTCCTAAACTCTGTGCAAGATTACTCATCCTGTCCTTCATAGCCTACAATAAACAAGCCCATCTTAATGTTCACACATAGACATAAATAGAGAGAGAGAGAGAGAGAGGTCATCTTGAGCAGATGGCGCCTCACCAGAACACTCTTCTGGTGTGCATCCTTGTATGCCTCCGTAACTAAGAGCGAAAGCTTCTGCATGAACAATTAGGATGAATGTTACCAGTAAAATAATTTCGTTTGATCTAAATTCACAGTTTAAGCTATATAACTGAGAATCAAGGGCAGGATAAAGAAATTCATCCCAGAAAAAAATTACAGCAATATTAAAATTTATGAGTTTTCTTCTTGGCATCTTTACTTCTCTACATTAACAGCATAAGATAAAGCCGTGGTCTGTGGACAAATGCTATTCTGTTTTTATTTAAAGGTTGATTTTCATCAGACTTTAGATAGTATGAATGATATTTATCAGAAACAAATACATAAGAATCTGAAACTAGCTGAAGAACCAGTTATGAAATTTCAAGGGGAATGAATCTGATTAGGATTGCAAGCAGGGGTAGTTGGCCAAGGCATTGGAACTTGGCTGGAAATAAAGCAGGAGCTTAAAAAATATAAGTTTCCGAGATTTTGAAATACTGGCCAAAATCTAACAGGAATCATTATTTTGATTACTTCATAGAAACAAGATTTTCTGAATATTATAAATACCAGGTTTTTATGTATTTTTATTTTATCTTTCATGTACTTCATACTTTATTTAGTTAAAGAAATAAACAATGTCAATCAGAAAAACTATTTCATGACTGAAATAGACCTTCATATCAGGCTCCATGTCCTATGATCTCTACATCTCTGCAGAATTTGTCAATTATTTGGTTAAATCATTAAGGACCCAGTTTTTATCCACAGCCGTGTACGTACACGGTTGTGCCTTTAAACCGTTGGATGGGGAGGGGCAGAAGTGTAATTACACATCCCCCTCTCTCCCCCATCCAACTAATGAAGGCATGACTGTGTACGTACACGGCCATACATAAAACCTTATGCCAATCATTAATATCCTCCATAATTATTGTTGCAAGGACAAATATCAATAGTATGTATTGTATATTCACTTTTTTTATTCCAGAATGTCAGATGAAGTTCCATAATTCCAAGAGGGAAACGAAGAGAAAAGAGAAGTTAATTTAGAAAAAGATAATGGGAACTTTTATAATCATGAGTCATGACAGTGCATTTAACTTAAAATCTTACCAAATATGGTAATTAAACTTTTCATGGCATTGTTATTCTCCTATTCAAATTCAATGAATTTGGTTGAAAAGTAAAACAAAATTTATTTACTTTATTCAGTTATAGAATTATTGTTGGTAATGATTACAAAAGTTTCCTTTTTTGGTGGAGGGGGCGATTTTAATTTCACTTCACTTCCAACCAGGATCCTGATTGAATCCTACCATCAAAATTAAACAAATGGACCTAAGCAGAATCTATATTATCTAGGATTGTTCTATTACACTTGCCATTGTGAACAGAATGCATGAAGCAGATACATAATATTAAACCATTAGGCCAGAAGTGGCATTCCAAAGCCCAAGTATCTGAACCAAAGACATGATCAAGCAGCCCCAAGTGAGTTAAATTGTACAGTTATAAAAGCATGAGCCACAGGAAGGTGAAAATTTCATCCTTCATCAATTTAAAAGAAACAAATGGCAGACAAGATGTGTAAAAGTACAGGACTTTGCAGCTTTAAAAACTTTGTGCCAATGTAACTTTCAAAGTACAGTCCTCGTCATTTCATATATTTTGAGTTTATATTTTTTCGATGTGGATTGCACAATGGATCACCACAGAGTCCAATTGTTGATATGGTTATGATGATTATTCAGAAATGCATAAGAAACCTCAGGAAAGGCAGAACGATTATAAATTTTTTAAAAGATTGAGACAAAGAAATGCATAACCAGCTTAACAAAACAAATATTCACTTACTTCTGGTCCTAGCTCCATTGCAGCCTCAGTAATCTCAATGCGTAAAGGTTGCTGGTTTCCAGAAAGTGTAACCTAGAGAAACTTCCAACTATAAATAAGAGTAGAGTCCCTTAAAAAGGAATAAAGTGAAAATGAAAATAAATGCAAAATGTCTCACATTTGTGTCATTAAAATACTTCTCTTTAATGTTAAAATGATTAAATACCATAAAACGTCTCAATCTGATGTTACTAAGTTTGTTCTGCACTAATGAAAATCCTAGAATTCAGACAAAAATGAAAAAACGACAATGTTCTTCTCTTTTGGATACTACATCCTTCCAATTCACTAATAAGAGAAGAAAAAGAAGCACCTTTCATTTAGGATATAAGAAGAGGAAGTGTGACAACTATTTACAAATCTGAGATGATATAGGGCAAATTAAGATCAATCTCAACTCCTAACACTTACACTGGCATTGTTTCATGAGCCAATTGAGCCTAACTTAGTTTGAACCAATTTTTAAATCATGATAAAATATTGCATACCTTAATTAGTTGACCTTCACAGTAACCATCAAACTCTGCTCTGCAAAACAGAAAGAAGCCACAAAAAAACAAATTAAGAAATTCAGTATACCAATATCAAATGCATTAAAATGAAAATGGGGTTTGGAAATAGTACACACGCAGCAAGTTCTTTCTGTACACGCACTGCTTCAACTTGGACAACCATCTGTGCCGTCTTAACAGTTTCATATAGATTTTGCATATTTCCTAGAATTCCTGCCTATATTCAAGTAACATGACAGAAAGGTTAATTTTCCCATGAAAAGCTTAACTACTAAAAGGATGTTTTGTCTTTATTCTCCATCTCAATCATTGAAGATTTTAAAAATTTTTGCAATAGATGTAAGATGAACACAGGATACCATAAAAGTGGATGTCACTGGAGGTGGGTGCCTAGCCAGATTGATTTATAAGGATGTCAAGGGATATTTAAAATAATAATATTTATACAAAAAAATTCATACTTGATTAAAAATAGCATATCATAATCCAATATAATACCACTTTGTAGAAACGTATGCATCAAGATATCTCTTGTACAAAAAATAGGAAAGAAATAAGCCATCCCTAGCATAACCACTAGTTGCCACACATTCTTGAGATATGGGGTCATACATTTCTTTGATATGATGAGGGGAAAAAAAGATGGATGCCAAAGAGAGCATACACTCGAAATCTATTTCATTCGATACCTCATATTACAAGTTTCTTCATCAGTCATTTTTACAACCCCCCCCCCCACACACACACACAGCAAGTGGTGGTGGAGTGGGGAATCACAACAAAGTTAGCAATTTTTTTGTTGGCTCCCGGGGGAGGGGGCTGAGGGGCATGTGCAGGGACCATTTCAACAGGAGGTTAGGACAAGGTTCTTACTCTTTGAGCCCAACTACCATGATGGAACATATATACCTACGTCATATGCATCAGACATGAAAGTTATCTTATAAATTTAACAGCCCTCTCCCTCCTAACTTTAGCTAACTTATCAAACCAGGAAAAATTGAGTCTATAGACGAAAAGAGAACAAACATTGGAAAAGAATACTTTAACCAAACCTTTTGATCGAGAGTTACAAGGCAGAACTCCATGCATTCCTCCCTTCAGGTATTTCTGTCTTGGTTCAGGATCAAAAGTGGATCACACGTGCCATACTGACTTCAGTCCAGCCCTACCCAACCTTAGTTGCTCATCTACTCCAAATATCAGTTGATTGTTACTCTCCTATGTCCCACCTAAGAGTGCAACCAGGGCATGTTGGTTGGGGCTTGGGGCCTAACCAAGTCCAATCCTAAGCAGGGAACAATTATCCCATAACCCTAACCTAAGGTGCTAAATCAAAGCCCAACCAATTTTGACATACTTAATGTGAGATAGGTCTACTTGGGCTTGGATTAGAGTACTGTACCATAATAAAAAGAAGCAATATTTGCAAGATTCAAATTCTTTGAAGTCTTTTGACATATAAAGAAACATTGACAGTTAGCAGGAGAGACTGAACCAATAGGTGGGTCAGGTTAACAAGCTACAAATTGAATCCAGAGCAAGCTATGCAATTAGTCCATCTTACTAGCTGAACAAAATCCTAATTAAGGTTCTTCAAGATTTTCCTTCAAGTTTTGGCTTCTTTACAATTGGTAATGCAGGCAATCAGGAAATGTCAAGGTCTAGAAAAGGAAAATTATTATCAAGTGGGTCCAATGAAACTCACTAATGATTTGTGCATGCCGAAACATTATGAAAGGCTGAAGATGCTCATTGGGTGTTTTCTGGATCTCCAATGAATGTACGTAACCTGCTAAAAATTTGTCAAGTGTTTCTTGATCTGCTCATCTAAGGGTTATTTTCTCCTTTTCTCTTTTTTTTTTTTTTTCCCGGAGGGATAAAATACATTTTATTGAAAAGAGAAAAAATAGAAATGCATAGTAATCTCCTAATCTAAGCTTCCATGGGTAATGTAGAATCGATCTTTAACCAGTAAAGCCAATGAGAGATCAATCGCAATAGGATTGCATATAGGGACAAACCAGTATTAAGAACAGAATTCTCTTAACACTTATTTTAACATATGACAGAAGAAATAAAAAAAATATGACCAAGGCTTCACCACTTGGCCAGTGGGAATGGAATCACCAGCATACCCAACCTAGGCTTCTTTTTTTTTTTTTTATGAAAAAGAAAATAGATTAAATTAAAGAGAACGTCTGTACATCAGAAAAGTGTTTATAGGAGATACAGCTATCCTTAATGGCTGTGGAAGCAAAATTCCTAAGAGCACTATAATATCGATCATTACTGTTTCAATTAAAACTAATACTAGTAAAGTTGTTAGTTAGATACTTAGATCAGCTAACTCAAAATAAGTCCGGATTAGGTTCCATGGGATGCACATATGATCAAAAGGCTGTAGAAAAGTGCCTAGAGTTCTATTGCTGCACCAGATGACTTTTATTTGGATCTTGGCTTCTGCAGCATGTTTCCACCCCTGCAGAATTTCAAACAGTTCGGCCTCCAGTATGTCCATGGTAGTGAGAGAACCTGCAGATGTTAAAACACCCTGTCCAGCATGTTTCTACACAACCTAGACTTCACCTCCTAGGGTTGCTGCTGATTCACTATAGTAGCATGCATCTCACATAGATAACAGTTTCTTCAATCGCCAAAATTGTTGGAAGGCTGCTCCTTGTATTTATAAAAGATAGCATAAAGCTAGTAAAAAAGAGAGAACTCTCCATGCGTAGGAGAGCTGGACAGAATAGCATCTTTCTAATAACAAAAACAGAAAGGGGTAGTGACTAAAAAGGAAAACTCAAAATAGAAACTGCCTACCAACTAGAGACTTAGTAACCAAGTACTTGTACAAAATAGAAACTAAGAAAGACACAATATACTAAGAATATTCCAGCAAGCAATCTTCAAGACAGGCTAGATATCTTTCCATGCAAAGGGGTATTTGGGAGCCAACACAATCCATGTGCACTCTCCAAAAATTTTCTAGATATCCTCTCCATGCAAAGCAGCAACCATGCTCCATGCAAAGAACAATATGGGGTCCACACAATCTTCTAGAAACTGCAGGTCATGGGCCAGGATATGGGACCAGAATATTGGCCCAATATGGACCTGCTTTTACCTTAACCATGGGGGCGCTAATATGGGCCTAGTTGGGCTGGGCATTCTTCCTTCTACAATCTACACTAGTCTTGTACTGCATCAATGGGTTCTCTATATCTTGCTCTATAACTTCTGTTTGGTGTTGGAATTTAGTTTTGATCAAATTTCTTAAAGCAGTTTCCAGTTGTCATAGGTTTATCTGTCATAATCGGCCCAAAGATGGGAGACCGTATAAAAGCCTAGTGATTGATTTTTTTTCTCTCTCAAATAAATGAGGTTTATTCTAATGATTGTTAGCTAGTTTGGAGCTACATTCAAGACCCTTGAAAGTAAGCAGCTTCCAATGCACCGTTGATACGATTCCTAGAGCTCCACCAGTTTGATTCCCATAGAATCTATCTTCTTCTAATCAATTTGTCTTGAATTTTCCAGTTTAACTGATGCAGTTGTACGCATCAATGCAACTCTACCATTCAAATACTAGATATATGATGTACCTAAAAAATTGTGAAATATCCGAAATTAAGTTGAAACTTCTCAAAATCAGGTACAAAGTTGTATCGCACTCAGGTTTCATCTCGGTTTCTTGCGAAACCAAGATTTAGAACAATGCTCATAAACTCTAATTCTCTATATTGTTATAAGTTTAGAACCCCCCCCCCCATCAAACTACAAAACAAAGGCTTCTCTAATAGCGATACTAAGAACCACGAGCTTCCTACACCTGCTCAAACAAAGGTTGACCCAAATAAGTTGCCAATTCCGTTGAATATTCTCCTTTCAGATTTTGGAGAACCTATGATGGGTTTCTAGAAGCCTACGAGGTTAAGTTCAGAAACTAAGTTTACAAACCAGAATCACATTGAATAAGTAATGGCCAGAATTGAAAGATTTTCAATAGACTGTAATCAAAAGCTCAGATGAGTCTTATATTCTGATCGAAGGTCAGAATTAGGAAAAGGAATAAAGCCTTAAAGTATGGTCCAGATCCAAGCGTCTAACAAGAAGTTATGATGGTATCCTACTAGAAATATGATACTTGGAACAAAACTCCAGAATTGAATACCGATGGCAGAATTCAATGATCAAAAGCCTCAAAACAGTATCAGAATTCGGCAATGGTATTAGGATGTTATTCCAAAACAGAAAATTAAATCTGATCTTAAATAGGGTAGAACCAAGAATCCCACTCGAAGTAGGACTCTCCGAAAACAGCAACAAGATCAAATTTTGAAACTGGGTATGTTCAGTATATAATCCAATTGCTAAATCTGAAGTCTGATTTGAATCTCAGACTTGGACAAAAGAGAAATTGAAATTCCAGCAAGTATGATATGCACAAGAATAGAACAGAAAAACAGAAAGTACTGACCTGATTTGATGGTGGACAAGAGGAAGAAGAATGAAAAGGTAGAATGATATGGACCAAGCTTCTCACATAGAACTTGATTGAAATCCCATCAGCCTTGACCTTAGCATCTCACTAAAGATTGCACTGCATCTCAAAGTACTATTCTGAATCTCACAAAACATAGAGGGAGAAAACCCAAGCTCTATTATTCATCATAAAAATCGTGGGGTAGAGTTTAACCCTTTACATCAATATATAGAGTTGAGTACTAATTCTCAAACTCTAATTCGGAAACTTAGAAAACCAGGAAAATTAAAACTCCTAACTATGGGCTATTTGGAGTGTTCTACTTCAAATAGAAAACTTTTAAGGCAAGGAACTTCAAGATAAGACAAGGAATTTAAAGAGGGACTTATAAATTATAATCCAACCCAACTACCTACATTAATTAAAGAAAATAATAATATTTAAAACTCTCTATCAGACCCCCACGATTCTGGTTTTGGGTGAGAAGAAAACACCCAAGCTATAAGCTTGGTCTAACCCAGAACTGGTTCAAAACGGAACCGCAGGCCCTTGTTTGTCCTTGCACTGGTTCCTCTGCTGGTATTTGTGTATGTACCTCCTCCAATCTGCATCAACCTATTCTTTGAATATGAAGCCAAGGCAATAACCATCATAACAACTCTCTCCCACAGCTATTAGAGCTCAATTGCAAATCCAAGGAAATCATAATGAACTAACCAAGCTAAATTGTCCTGAAAATGGGACAAGACAAGAAATCAGTTTCTGAGTTTTGAACAAGGAATACTAGATAGTAGCCTAGAATGTATATCCTCCTACAATAACTGACACCACCAATTCATGATGAAATACTTCCGTAGCTTCAGCTTTTCTGAGCCTAAGCTGGTAGTCCCTTTTACCAGTATCACATACCGAGTTAAGGAATTAAACCATCCAACAGACGACCTTAGTCGTTCAAACTTTCTTTCAAGGAAAGTGTCATGAAAATATTATTCGAACTGCCTGTCAATTTATAGGTCATCAAAAGAGTACCAAGGACCACCCACACTAAGTTTGCCAGAATATACAAATTCAATTCATGTCAAATAAAACTCATTAACTGCCTGAATAAATTGATCATTATGGATTTGAAAGCCACAGAGAAGAAAAGCCTCTGCTGATTCAAGAATCAAGAGCATGAAACTATATCCTAGACAAGCTCCTACGCTCACTAAAATCAAGCTCCAGGTACTTGAGGTAGAAATGCTAGACAATCCAAGATGCTCTAAATTATCATATCAAAACGGTCCAAAGTTCTAAACTAAATAAAAAGAAAAAGAAAGAAAGACTTTCCTTATGAATCAGCAGAAGCAAACTGAGCATATCATTTCATATGAAACATCCAAAAAATCAAATTTTAATAACAAATTTCATCCATGCAAACCTAATGCATATTTTAACATGAAATGTTTAAAAGGAAAAATCATACTGACACCTCAAGGGGGGGTTATATCATTCATAACCTGACTTTTCTACCCTCCTATTCTCACCATAACTGTTTTAAGTGACAGAGGTAGAGTTGTAACTCCAATTTTATTATTTTCTCTCCCTCACAAGAGCCATCAGAATTCATCTCTGCAACTTAAAGGCAAACAGCTATGTCGAAATCGATCTCAACTAACGATGGCAAGACCAATAACGAACGGTGATGGCAACATCAGGGTTGGAAATATTTTAGGTTCAAGTTCCCCGCAGTAGACAGCAACTTTCCAGCTGCGTTTCTCCAATGGCATTTTTATTGTTTTAATTTCTCTAATCACACATAGGGTTAATCTATTTGAAGGCGAGGTTTAGACTTTAGGTTCAAGTTCAAGGTTTTACAGATTAAGGTTTCAGGTTGCCAGAAAAGGTAAGCAGAAAGGGAGAAGACGGACGATTTCACGGTTCACACTCCATGGAAGTTCAAGGTTCATTACATGGTTCATGGAGATTCCAGATACTGATATTTTCTGGTAAGATTTCACCGCCCATGGTCTTGTTTAAGGTTTTAACCAAATGAACATGTTTTCCCCCTAAGAGGATATGCTGCAATAAGGAAGCATGGGTATTTCAAAGTCAGATTAGATTTTCATTTGTCAATCCGCCTAACCCTATTTGAATACCCGCATTCGCTAATTAAAGATGAAATCTAATAGCTAAATGGTACAAAGAAAATCAGCTAGAACTTAAAGCAGATGAGAACAGGAGAAGAAGACTTACAGAAGGAGATAGAGGATAAGCTAATGGGGCTTTCCGGTCATTGATACTGTGCAACTTCGAAATCTGAGCAGTTAAAGTGCTGGTGGACGCCATTAAAGAAGATCGAAGAAGATAGATAAGAGCGAGGATGGAGAGGTAGAGAGAGACGAGAAAAACAGCAGAGATTTTTCAGTTCTGTGAGAAGGATAGCTGAGAATTTTCATTTTCGTGGATAAAAATGTCTAAATATTTTCAAGGGCAAGAGATCTATAGTTGGTCGCGTCATCTCCCGGTGTCCTGTACTGTTGAGCTGCCCAGCAAGACCGTGCTGCCCAAACATGGTGAGGCACGCAATGACCGCCTTACTCCTTCTCAGGCAAGGCACTTGGGCAGGGATAAGGCGATCATTACACGCCTCGCTGTGTCTGGGTAGCACGGTCCTGCCCGATAGCTCGGCAAGACACCAGGACTCCGGGAGATGACGCCTCTACCCCTGGGTAGAAGGGACCAAGTAGAGAACTCTTGCCCTTGGAAATATTTAGGCATTTTGCTTTTCTCGTCTCTCTCTACCTCTCCATCCTCGATCTTATCTTATCTTCTTTGATCCTCTTCAAAATCCTTTTCCTATAAAAAAGCATCACAGTTCACCTTCACCACATCAACTGGACGAGCATTCCAAACAAAAAGCCTTTTCAAATAGAACTTGAATCTCAACATTAGATACCGAGAGAGTACTCTAATATTCATCAAATACTTTTATAGAGCATCAACGAATGATCGTCAAGACGCCTTCCAAATACCATATCACATCTTGCAATCCAAAGATGCCATAAGATGAAAGATGCAAGAGAGGCTAAACGTCTGCTTTGATCCTTAGCATTTGTAAAAGAACTCCACTCTAAAATAAAGGAGGTAATATGTGGAGTCGTTGTTGAAGAAACATGATATTCCAAACCACACAACCTTTGCAAAATCACATTCAAGAAGTATATGGGAGATAGTCTCAGGTAACCCACATCGACTGCATTCAGGATCTGATGACGATGATTCAACGCATCCCCAGAAGCAAGACCGGATGCACAGGATCTCCACAGAAACCGTTTGATCTTTGGTAGTGTCCTACAAGACCAGGTACACATCCAAACACAATTTGGTACCCTTCTATTAAACACAGTGGTGGAAGTTGTGGCCTTTTGGAACTCTGCTTGTGCTTTAATATTGGTTAACAAAAAATAAGCACTTTTCATCTAGTAAACACTGTTATGAGGAGTCCAAACAAGTTTATCCTCTGCAGGACACAAACGAAGGTAAATCTCCTTAATTCTTGCCACATCATTTGGATAAAAATAAAGGTCCAGTAAGTCTCTTCGCTACACCATATTCTCCTCATCAACAAAATCTGCAACAATAGTGAGATCCGGATTTATAAGTCTCGAAACTGCTCACTTCATACCTTCGGCACTAGGTATCCACTTATCACTCCAAGGATTAATAGAGAGACCATTACACATACACCAACCAAGTCCATCCAACAAGACATCTTAATTACCTATCTAAATGTTCTATTCCCAAAACAAGAATGGGGGTTACTCTTGAATGAACACAGGGTTATTTTAACGGGTAAATTAATAATTTTATGTTAAAAAGAAAACATCACCTCCAAAACAATTTCAACCACCACCACCTCTAAAGGTAGGGAGAAAAAATAAAATTTTGATTTTTTTTTTTTTTTTAATGAAAGATGGCGCATTTATTTAGTTAAAACAAGAAGGACGGTACAATTTTGTGTTTGTAGTATCAAACCACCTAAAGGATAAGTTAGAAAAGTTTTGTGTAAGTTCTGCAAGATCCAAAAAGTAAGGTAAACCGTTCCACGGTATCAAAGTAAAGGCCTGACTAGATAAAAAATCAAAAAGAGTCTTGTTGCAGCACCATATCTCCCTTAGATTTATATGATCTACAACCGCTGTTTTCCATCCATATTGAATGCCACAAAGCTTTGCCTCCAGTTCATCCTTAGAAGCTGTTCGATTGACCGAAACTGGTTTTAATTCTTTTCACTTTAATGAACATAGATGATGTCCACTTGGCTATTTTAAGTTCGGATTTTTAAATGGTGTGTTTGGAAGCATTCTTATTTTTTGAGCATTCTTATTTTTGAGAATGCTGTGAAAATCCTTACCATTGGATATTTAGGAACTAGCTTACATTGACCACGTCTCAAATTAAATCATACTCCTACCCATGTATTGACATGCACTCTCTCAATTATTTTGAAGTTTTAAATTTTTATCACCAGACCAATTTGATTTTAATTAACAGAAATTTAACATATGAACAGAGGACTTTGAGCTTTTCATACCCACAACAAAGTGGCACAATTTATGCTTAGACGAAAGGTAATCTCTAGATTACGTAGATAAACCACTCTTCCCCATAAAAGCCAAAACCTCAAGATCGTGAGCCGTAATTAGATTGCAAATATATTATTTTTAATATTTTATCTACAAATTGCCAAATCAAAGAAAGAGAAAAAACACAATATAATATGCATATACTGATATACATGTGTATTAATGGGCATTAGTGGGAAGAAATCTGCTTCAAGTGAGGAAAAAACAGCTTTCGATGCTCTCCTAACTCCACACTGATACCGGTCATACTCTTCAACGATCTCCACTTAGAGCCGTCTCATAAGTTTCTTCCAAAAATGGGAAACAAAAATTAATTATTTAAGAAAAAATGACACTTATACTTGGAACATGTGACTTTCTTTTGATTATTTTATTTTATTTTTATAAAAAAAAAAACTTACGAAAAATTATAGTTACTTGATGAAAAATTTTAATCTATGTTGATGTCTTTACGTGTGCTTTCATTGCAGGTGCTACATGATCGACCAAACGTACAACGCGATCTCTTGCCAAAAAACTTATTACTCATGATAAAAAAGAGTTCTCAAAATAATTTAAAAGAGAGAGAGAGAGAGGGTACTTTGAGCAAGCGACATAGAAGAGTGCATCAATGAGGTGTGACATAATGGTTTTGTACATAAGAGGGCAACAAAATCATTTCATGTTGTGTGAGAGAGAGAGAGATGTTGCTAGCATACCTTACCTTAGTGGCATAGAGGAGCACACCAATGAGGTATAACGGTATGGTTTCTTACATAAGAGAGCAACGAGGTCATTTTATGTGAGGAGAGATATATATGGAGAGAGAAGTTGCTAGTGTACGTTTCTCAGTCGACTTAGAAAACTTTTCCCAATGGGGAAATGATTCTTATCCAGAGCTTAGCCTCCGTGATCCCCTCTCTTTCTGTCTCCTCGATCACTTACTTTGAAATGATCGCCCTACCCCTTAAAATGATTCTTGTCCAAGGTCTCTTACTGGGTGTTTATTGCCAATGTACATAGATTATGCTTCTGGATGGGAAGCATTCGCCCTTTAAAAATACATTTACTATTATGGATAAAAGAAGTCAATGCCTTGCACATATTTTGAGTACAATTATGAAATGACAATATTTTATCTTCAACGAAAGAAGTGTATTATACTACAAGGGCAAAAAAGACAAATTATAGCAGAATTACAAATTATATATAATAGTGTCACTGTCAATAAGAAAATCCCTTTACAAAAATAAGAAGAAGGTTCCCTCAAAGGCAGCATGAGACCAATGGAAATATGCACATAAACATCAACAAGGATGAGATTTTCACTTTTCATGAGGGCAAGATGATCATTTTGCATCCCTCTATATCTTTGCACAAGGGCAATGCGCTGCCTTCAGGATTCTTTTTCCCATAAAAATAAATGAGTTTTTAAGTCAAATTAATCCAAAACCTTAAAGAAAAGACAATCCTCTCCATGATCATGCTTTCATTTTCTTTTCTTTTCTTATGTTTTTGGGTTCCTGAAATCCTATAAATTGGAGTTGATCTTCTCGGTTTCTGCTCACATTATCCAAACTACCTGAGTCTAGGAAGCTTGAGGGATCAACTCTCAGTTCCTTCCTCATCTCTCTCTTTGCCTTACAGTTGACTTGTCTCTGCTACTATTGATGGGTGAGATCTCTGAATCTGATTTAAACCTTTCCAAATCCATGGAGGAAGAAGTTGTTGTTAATATCAAAGAAGGTGGTGAGGTCATAACAGAAGAGGACATCAATTCTCCAGGTTCTGGTTCTACATCAACAATCAAAAGAAAAGGATCAGGCTGCTCTATCTCTGTACCTTTCTTGCAGAAGGTACCTTTTTCAACTAGACTTTTGCTCTAGCCCCGAATGTTCACGTACGTGAACGATTCACAGCCTTTCAGATGGAATTCACTCTATAGAAATGTTCCATCTGAATGATTGTGAGTCGTTCTCATGTTTGTGAACATTCACCCCCCTTGCGACGAAGGATTATATATCTTCTACGTTCAACATTAATTTTAACTTTAAATTCTCCATGTTTTCAGGCTTGAAACATTGAATATAAATATGAGTTTAAAATCAAAATTTTCGCTGCTACCCATTTCTTATTTGATTGGGTGCAGTTGCTAGCAGAGGTTTTGGGTACATATTTCTTGGTATTTGCCGGGTGTGCGTCGATAGTGGTGAATGTTATCAAAGACGGTCAGGTGACTCCCCTTGGGATATCGATGGTGTGGGGACTTACGGTGATGGTCATGTCCTACTCTGTGGGTCACATCTCTGGCGCCCACTTTAATCCCGCCGTCACCATCGCCTTCGCTACCTGCGGCAGATTTTCATGGAAACAGGTGAATCAATTACTATGCATTGTAACTTGTAAAAACTCCATTTTTAAGTTCGAAACTGTGCTCTATGAGTCTATGGTTTGGTTTTCATAGGCACAAGCAACCAACTCTCAAAGTGCACATGCTCGTACGTGCACAGGAACTGAGCTCAGTATGAATTAAATCTGTTTTTCTTGCAGGTACCAGGCTACGCAGCTGCACAACTCCTGGGATCAATACTGGCAAGCGTAACCCTTCGATTACTGTTTGGTGCGGAGGAGAATCATTTCTTTGGGTCAGCACCGACAGGGTCAAACATGCAATCGTTCGTGTTGGAGTTTATCATCGCTTTCTATCTCATGTTCGTTATATCTGGTGTTGCAAGTGACAATCGAGCGGTAAGTTATGACTTGACAAATACACTAAAAGTTCCAGAACCGATGAAACACGTTAAATCAAGCTCTTTAACCTATCTTATATAAAACTGGCTCAATTTGACGCCCAACACTAGATTGAACCCCATTAAACGCGTAACACTAAATGTATCATAGATTTGGATAACTTAGATGTTTTAATCTCTGGAGTCTGGATGAACCAAAAATGTTTTTAAAATTTAAACATCACGAGGGATCTTTGTAGTTTCGTAATATTATCTTTGTTTGACTCACTGATCCTTCAAAGCCAATATTTAATTTAAGGGGGCTTTCTTGTGACACAGATTGGAGAACTCGCTGGGCTTGCAGTTGGGACAACTGTCATTCTAGATGTGATCTTGGCGGGGTATTATCCAACTTTCCATTTATTAATTATTATTTGGAGAAAACTTTTATGTGTTGTCATGCATGGTGCATGGTCGTACTTGAATCTTTGGATGAAGACACAAGCTTCTTTCAAAACACCAAGATCCACCCGGCCCTACAAGTCGGAATCAAGTTCCTCTCCCTTGTGGGTAACCACCCTGTCCTATCACACACCATCCATGAAGTGTGGGATCACACCCCAATCCATGGGATCAAAACTCTCAAGATGAACCGGGTGATCGTACACAAAAATCGAACCGTTATTATTTTACTAAAACCATTCACTTCTATAACAAGGGCAATAAATAGTTATTCAACCCAAAAATCTACTATGTAGATTTATGGGATTCAAAGTTTTGTATATGGACTGGTAGACCCCAAAGTGTCTTGTTGACATGTCAAGTTTGAATCCTAATAGAATTTGCCAAGTGGCAAAATTTAGGTTTAAAAATCTAGAACTTTTGGAGATTACATGAGAGATAATATATGATTGAATTTGATTATGAGACTTGACAAGTGACCTATCTAGTCCGTCTACTATCTATCTAACGGTCAGAATTATCACATGCCTAAGCAATGACAAAATTGTGTAGACCGGCAAGGGAAGCTTATATGCAAAGAGCCATAATTTGTTTTTTTCTAAACAATAGATCATCACATTAGAAGTTATTTAGTTTTAGATTGGATTATACGCTATGTTAATTTAATTTAATATTGTGTCTTTAATGAGGGAGTGTGTAACTTTGATAGGTTAATATCGGGATCATCAATGAACCCTGCGAGGAGTTTGGGGCCGGCCATTGTTTTGAACCGTTACAAGTCAATATGGGTGTACATAGTGGCACCCATCTGTGGGATGATTTGTGGTGCATGGGCTTACAATCTTATCAGGTTTACGGACAAGCCCTTGCGTGAGATCACAAGGAGTGGATCTTTCCTCAAGAATGCAGGCTCATTAAGGAAGATCTCCAATGCAAAGAAAAAAGCAAGAGAATCTCCTATGTAGTTATGCAACTCCATTCAATTCAAAAGAAATTAAGAAACTCTTGTCCAAGTAACTAGTGTTGGGGTTGTCTGACTGATTCGTCTACAAATGTATTTAGAATATGTAATCTTCTTTTGATTCTTCTTTTTCTTATTGACGCCACTTAAGGTGTCAAATAATTTGTCATTTTAGATATATATCTAAAAAAAAAATTCAAAACAATGACAGCTTTTGAAAAGGACATAATGGTAAATATAACTTCAAATTATTTGGAAAAACATTTTTTTACCTCTACCTTAAAAACTTTTAGGAATAAGAGAAAAGTCAATCAAAAGAAAGTTATATATTATAGTGGAGGGGAAGGGGGGGAATGCTGACAGGTTGTGTGGTTCCCGCACTTGCATGGGGGCCAATGAGAGTACATATAGGGGCATTCAACAAGGATGGAATTTCTCAGTTTACGGAAGTAAATTTCACTCTTCTTGTCTTTGGGCGTAGTTACCATATAGCCTGATAGACTTCTTTTTCCCATATTCTAAATACATCCAAGAATCGTCATTCAAATAGTCCCAATCCTTCATGCATTTTCTAATTATGTGATCCAGTGGATGGATCAACATATTTGGAACTAACAGCCCTTTATATGCCATGAGTTTTCCTTAACAAATACAAACCCATGCTGGTTTGGGGTTTTCTTAACTAGAGTAGGAATACACGAGCATGTCAATACATATGAGCTATATAATTGAATTAAACAATGAAATTTGACTTGTGGTTGATCTAGGCCATATACACTCTATCCAATAGTTTGAATAACTACATCATCATCATGAAACATTGGTAGGGAGAGCTGTCTTGGATTTCTTCCTACTTGGCCACACAATGGTGTTTTTCCCAAAATAATTTTCCCATCAATTTGACATAAGTTAGAAATCTATCTTTATCAAGAAAACTGTTGCTCTTAGCTTCAATCATAACAGTTTGATCCCTCCATACATTGAAACATTGGGCTAAAATTTTGTGAACATGTAGATCCAGAATCCCTACTCATTTGTCAAGTTTCAACCCAAGTAGAGCTAGCCATATGGTGAATCAAATCATTGAGAAATCAGGGAATTTGACATGGGTGTGAAATACCATTGAGGGGGTGTGCATGGACATACAAGGAGAGTATGGCGTACAAGGGGGTAAATGATTGAATTTTTTTTTTTTGGGTGAAACATAAATGATTGAATTAAGGTATGAAATTCGGCATGTGATCTATTCAGATCATATATTACATAACCAAAGGCAGATAAGAATCAAAGGTAAATATGACTCATATTTACCTTTGATTCTTTTTTGTGGTAAAATTAGGTGTCCCAATCAGAGACTCCTTAAGTGTAGTGACTAGACAACTTTTACCTTCTTGTGAAAATTTACATGGTTATGGAAGGGGTATTTAAAAGGAGGGAGAGGGCTCGACAAGCCGTTGGCTTTCTCGGAGCTAGTGATTGTGCCCAATGGAGAGGCTGAGAAGGAGAGTGGGGTCATTTTCATAGGGTGACAGAGAGACGGACTCAAGCTTGGCACAATGCCAATGTGCACAGCCTTTACCCTCAAAAGAATAAAAAGTCTTGGAGGAGCATTCTATGTGGGGGGCATGGCCCCTGTGCATATACGGGGCCAATGACAGCACACACCGAAGCTTTATGGGGGTGGCATTTTTGCCTTTCATAGGAATGGGTGGTTATTTCCTCCCAGTGTGCCTGGGTATGCATGGTACACTTTCCCATAGAGAACTTTTCTCCAAAATGCAAAAGCCTTCAACAACATCTAGTCATCCATATCGACGGTCGTCCCGGATTCTGTAGAATCAGTATTATTTCCCGAATCTAGTTTAATTCAGCAAATAATTTCAAACATTGTGTACTTTGGCTATTTATTTCTCTCAATTGAATATTGGGGATATTTTACGTTTCATAGTGCCTAAAAGAAAAAACTGAATTACAGAGCATCATCACTTCTTAAGTGGAAGCAGCAAGTAAAGAGCGTCAGAGACTGGTTGGAGATCTTGAAAACATTCTCTTTGTAAATTGCATTTCTGCCATTCTTCATTCGCAATGGAGTACCGGAAAATCAAGGATCAGGTATCCCTTCTCTCCGATTCATTTAGCTGTGTTTTCACCTGTCCTCCTCCCCCATCAAACACGCTAACTATCCAAATCAAATTGGCAGTTTTGCGATCCCAGTACATGCACTTCGAAATCAAACTATGCAATTTAGGTTTGCCATTGTAGTTCTTGTTTGACACCGTAAATTAATTGTTGGGGAGGGGGGGGGTTTCTTTCGGTTGGAACTGAATGATTAGTATGAATTCTAGGCAGTTGAATTTGGCTGCGGCTCGGCAGACTAGTATTTCTCATACCTTGGAATGACAAGGCTTCCATGCTCAAACCTATGGTTTTCTAGTTAAATTTCCACTTTTCATCTGGGTTTCTTTGATTAGTACAAAATATAATGTTGGTGCCATTTCTGCACCCCGCGCTTTCTAGAAACTTAAATATATTTCATGAACATCTTTCAATGCCACCAATGTCATTGGGTTCTAGATCAGGCACTTCTACGACTGCCCATATTTGAAAAATTACAGCGGGAGCTGTTTCCTTCTCAAGTATCAATGAATTTCAGTTTTGCTTCTATGTAGTTTGAAATGAAGGATTTATAGTTTTTCAATTGACACTTTACATCTAGTTGCTTTATATTTAAGTTCTTCATTTTTTGATTCAGTTTCTGTCTTGATTCTTAGTCAGACAGTCAAGTACCATCTGAAAAAATGCATGTTTCTGGAAATGGATGATTTTTCTTGCTGCCACCTCATGTATTTCAATCCAAGTTCTCCTACTTGCTTTGCTTTTGTGAAACTAAATGGTGCATTGTTGATGATATTTGTTTCTGGAGATTTAACTATGGGATTTCCTGAAATTGATACTTGAGCATACTTATATGTGATCTTCATTGTCCCACTTTTAAACGCAAGAAATAGGAGCCATATTTGTGGGACACAAATGTTTCAAACCATTTTATTTTCCTTCCTTCAATTTGGAAATAGGAGGCACTTCATCAAATCAAGGCCTTGCCATTTTTCAGTTTCAAACTTTGAAATCCTTGAAACTTTCTGAGGCTCTTTTCATGTTTCTGCTAATCATGATCTGAATTTTCCAATGAAATATAACTTATAGGATAAAGATGGAGATGCAGTTGAAGATGATATAGAGAGCTCACATGGAAAGCCTCCTTCTGATGGTATTTTATTGCTTTGGATCAAAGCTTAAAACAGCTAGCCCTCCGCAATCCTCCGTCTCTTGCTTGATGCACTTATCTGCCTTATCTAATTCCTATAATTTCTAATGATTTGCAGGACCCATCAATAGTGTAGCCACCTTGGGGGCTAGCTTGAGCAACCGTCCCAAATGGAAGCTCAAGTAAGAGCTGCTTAGAAATATAATAATATCTAATGTGATCCCAATAAAGGTTATCTAAGTGATTATCCTTCTTGTTTTCACTGGTGCAGGTCTATTGTTACAATTACCTTAACTGTGCTTACAAGTTCGCAGGGAATATTGATTGTCTGGTCTAAAAGAGCTGGAAAGTATGAGTACAGTGTGACGACTGCAAATTTCTTGGTGCGCACAATACTAATTTCCTTTTGAAATCCCCTCCCAAAGAAAAGCAGCACCTTTTGAGTAGAATTAGTGACATGTATTGAGTAGAGTTTCAAATTTTAGACAGTGGTCTTTGTTCTATGGCAGTCTATGTTGATATTGATCTTTCTTTCCCTGCTTGCATTAGGTGGAGACATTAAAATGTGCATTGTCACTTGCAGCCCTAGTAAGAATCTGGAGACGTGAGGGTGTTACTGAAGATAACAAGTAGGCCTTCTCTCTCTCTCTCTCTCACACACACACACACACAGTTGTTAAATGATCCAATCATTAGGGATACGTAGGCAACTTGAAGAATGTTTCTTCAGGTACGGTCACTGCTAAACATAAAAAACAAAAGGCCTTTGTTCATTCATTTCACAAATGTGGTCTTATTTTGTGGCACCTCTGCCGTGAACACTGGGTGATAAAATGCATTTTCTTGAGCTTTAGCTCTATAGTTTCATTAGGTTAGCTGGAAGAATCATATTGGTTTTGAAAAATCACATGATCTGTTAGGAAATGTGAATACTGTTGCTGTCGGATCATTTTTTTGGTTTATTAAATTTGGAAATGTCAAGATGCATGTGATTGCTAAGTTGAGAGAGATGTAGTTTTCATTTGTTAGCAATGTTACTCAGATTCTTATATGTTCTGAGTGCTGTATTTTGATGCAATCCATTTGCATATACCTTCTTGCTGGCAATATTCTCATAAGTCCATATTTTGCTGGTAATGCTTTTATGAGTGCATTTTTTCGACTTTTAATTCTCCTCGAAAACAACAAGTACTTTGTTTTGTATTCTAATTTTTTCTCTTTTGATATGTGAGCTTAAACTTTTGCTAATGCCTAAAGAAATTTGATACATTAAGTGTCCACACATGTTATCGGGTGGTTTTTGTAGGTTATTCTTGGTACTTCAGTCTTAAAGTCTAAGTTATTATATTCTTTTAAGAGGGATCTTAATGCAGATCGATCAGAGGATCTGCTGGTGGTGGGTTTTCTTTTAAGGTAGAAGGAAAGAGACTGCTGGCAGTGGAGCTGCAAGAATAGGGAAGAAAGGGAATCACTAGGATGAGGGGAAGAGAGAAGTCGTGAGGGAGAGATAAGGGACTGAGAGAGTGAGGCAACAACCTCAATATTAACTAAATTAAACTAATTTTCCATTCCAGAATTCCATAAATTCGTGCAGGATTACAAACCTATTTATAAAGATCAAATAAACTGACTTTAGGAATCTTAAACCAAATAAACAAATATCCCTTCAAGTTAGCTAAACAAAAACTAACTTAAAACTGACCCTTGAGTTTTGTAGAATAGGTGATCATCATCACTTGATCGGCATCATTGATGATTTGATGGCAATCCAGCGCTTCTCATAATAATCAGCAACAGTCCATTTCCGAATGTCCAGGATCTGTAGAAGAAGAAGAAAATCAGCCGTTTGATCTCCTTATAAACAAGGCTAAGTGTTGTCACTCAAATTGGAATAAATTTTTGGGGCTCCACATCTTCAATTGGAATGTCAATCAATTACTCTTGTGGTTGCACTGTTGGTGTCAATTCAACCAACTTTAAAGAGGTATCATGCTGCAACCCTTTCAAGATGTGTAGTTGTTGGGAGGGCTTTAACTTACATGAGTTCCCTTCACGATCAAAGACAACCTTCTGTTCTTCTATCCATGATTGACCAACTATAATACCATGTTTGGAAGAAGGAAATACATGGCATCCATCAAAGTAGAAAAAAGCTGAAATGCAATAAAACATCACCGTCTGATCAATGATAATCTCATCTGTTTTAAACATCACCTCTACCAAGGACTGCGAAACAAAATTATCACTTTGCCCTTCATCTATGCATAAAAAGCAATTCTTCTATTGGGCAAGCAAACTGTAGTCTTAAAAGTAAAGGTATCTATGGCCAGGTTAGGCTCTGATACCAAATGCAGATCGATTAGAGGATTGTCTGGTGGTTGTTTTTTTTTTAAGATAGAAAGAAAGAGACTGCTAGCAATGGTGCTGCAAGGATAGGGAAGAAAGGGAATCATCAGGATGAGGGTAAGGGAGAAGTCGTGGGGAAAAGAGAGAGGAGAGAGAAGGGATAAAGAGATAGGCAATAACCTCAATAATAATTAAATCAAACTAATTTTCCATTATGAAATTCCATAAATTCTTGTAGGATTACAATCCTATTTATAAAGACCAAATAAACTAACTTTCGGCCTCCTAAACCAAATATAACAACTATCCTTTCAAAACCTAATAAAAAACTAACTTAAACTGATTAAATACTTGCCATAGAAGACTCCAAACAACATAAACTACTGACTAACAATAAGACATAAAATGCTTAACTAAAAGGTTTCTTTCTAGACTAAACTTAACAAAACATGGGATCCACACAATCTTATCTATATACTTAATGCCGTGTACAGAATTAAGACCCCAAATATTAGTTTATAAAAGAGGCCCATTACATCAATAAACTCAAAAATAAGAAGCCTATGGTCCATAAAACCAATCACGGGCTAAAATAAAGTCTTTTGAGGCCCAATTGGACAATCTTAACTACACCAGATCTAGCAGGAAAATGGTAATAAATGCATCTAAGTCATTTCATTTGTTTGCTTTCACTAATCTTTTGAATGAAATTAATTATTTTACTGTTGGAAATCTTCTACTGCATTTATAGATTTGCAATTATTGGTGCACCACCTTATGGAGCGGAGTGCTAGAGTCGATGCTAGTGAGTAGAATTTGATCTGTACTGAAAAGGTTTAGTTGAGTTGAGTTGAAACACATTACAATATCACTGAATTTCCTTTTATGCTTATTGTACCTTCAGAGTCATATCATTATATCACAAAACACTTTTTCCTGGTAAGTTTGATATAATGAAAAAGTGGGCGAAACTTGGAAACTGCCTCTCCTGCGAAGCAGGGGATGCGATTGCGTACATTTGGCCCTCCCAGACCTTGCAGTAGCGGGAGCCTTATGCACTGGATTGCTCTTTTTTTGATATAATGAAAATTCTCTAATAGCATGAGTGAGTGGTGCAACGGTTAAGGTTGCTCCATTGTGACCAAGAGGTCATGGGTTTGAGTCTGGAAACAGCCTCTCTGCGAAAGCAGGGGTAAGGCTGCATACGTACATTATGACCCTCCCCAGACCCCGCAGTGGCCGGAGCCTCGTGCACTGGGTACACCCTTTTTTTTAGCATGAGTGGGTGTGTCAAGTGGATTGGTTCATTGCTATGGTCCAAATTCAAAAAATTTATTTGGTACTATTAGGCTATGTTTGGAAAGCAAGAAAGAAAAACCAAAACTTTCTTGGCGTTTTAAAGACACCGGCATGGGTAGTGTTGAAATAGGCTGCTTACCCGATTGGGGTAAGTAGTCCTAGTTAGATTAGGATTAGTCCTACTAGTTCTAGCTGATTAGGATTAGTCCTAGTCAAGTTAGGAGTAGTACTAGTCAGATTATGATTCTCTTCTTTTATTTTTCCCTTTGTTTTATTGTTTTTCCCTCAGCCGAGTCCTATTCTGGCATTCCTAGTTGTATTAGGAATTCCTAATAGGATTAGGACTAAGGTAACATTCCTATTTGTACTTTGATTAATTGTACTTCAATTCTATATAAATAAAGGGCCTTGGTGATCGGTTATGATCATTCAAGCATTATTTTTCACTGCTGTTTACATGGTATCAAAGCCACTTCTGATCTGAAGAAGCAGCCCTCTCGATTCTCTGGTTTTTTCTTCTCCAACTCTCTAAGCTACTGGTTCTCTCCTTCTCCAACAGTCTCGGTTACTAGTTCTCTTCTTCTCCACCACTCTCGGACTCTCTATCTCACTTAGGGCAGCAACTTTGAGGTGAATCCAATGAAGATATAGCTGCTGCCCTCAATGACACCTCACTGAAGATTGAAGACACTAGTGTGACCTAATTCTGCCAGCAGATTCCCTCCATCTTTAGAGATCAAGCTACTTCTTCAACTACAGTTTGACTTCTGGTTCTTTGGAGATTGGTTCCTGCCATTATTGGTCTACACCATTCCTTTATAGAAGACTGCAGCTTTGGATCAAATCTAATTCAGATTCCAAACCTGCGATATTTCTGTATTTTTGTTTTTTTCCTAGATTTTGATAAATTTAGGGTTTCTTATTAACTCATCCGAAGGAGCTAATTTTTGGAGGACTTCTTCCCCACTATTAGAGGAGCACTCGATCAGTTTTTCAGCCTATTCTGACGGCTGAAATTGCTGCAACTTCAAAACCCATATTTCAGATTTGGTTCAATTTTTTGAAGATCTGTTTTTTTCAAATTTGTGGATCGATTTTTGCCTTGCTGAACTATGGGTGATTCTGAAACAACTACTGCTACTTGTGGAGGGGATGGTCAGCCTAGGAATGACTTCCTTCCCTCTGCTACTGCCATTAAGCTTGATGGTACGAATTATTTAATCTGGGCCAGATCACTATCCTTGACTGTGGCTGGTAGGGGATTCACTGGCCATCTTACTGGCACCACCAAACAACTTGCTGAAGAAGGTGCTGCCAACGATGCTATGGTGATGTCATTCGTTTTAAATTCTATGACTACTGATCTATCCAGTCAATATCTCCTCCTTGACACTGCTACTCAGATATGGACTGCTGTCAAGGGAACTTATGGTCGATCAGGAAGTGGTGCTCAGGTTTATGAAATTAGGAAGACACTCCAAATTCAAAAACACTACTCAGAAGGAGATGTCTGTCACTAAATACTATGCTGCCCTCAAGTGTTTATGGCAGCAATTGGATCATTATGCTAGGTTTCAACCTACTACTACTACTGATATTACTGCCTATTATTCTTATGTTGATCAGTTTCGGGTCTATGATTTCCTAGCTGGACTCAATGATGATTATGACCCTATCCGGGTGCGAGTACTTGGTCGGGTTCCTTTCCCTACTTTAGAGGAGACCTTTTCTTATGTTCACAGTGAAGAGACACGAAGGGCTGCCATGATGCTTACTCCCAAAGTTGAGAGATCAGCCTTACAGACTGCTGGCTCCACCCCTGTTACTTCTTCTGACAGTGTTGCTGCTACTACCACCAAAGAGCCTGTGAAGTGTGAGCATTGTCACAAACCATATCACACTAAGGCTCAATGTTGGAAATTACATGGGAAGCCAGCTGATTTTGAGGCCAAACGTGGTCGTGCTAAGTCTAAAAATAAAGCCAATCACACTGAAAGTGTAGCTCCAACTCCCACTGGTGACATCGGTTTCTCCCAGGAAGAACTCCAGGCTCTACGTCGTATGTTGAACACATCCGCTGCCTCTACTACATCTGCTGCCAATTCAGGTTCCTTCTCTGCCCGTACAAGTATTTCCTTTGCTGGTCATTGTGCCTCAGTAGTTTCCACTCCATGGATCATAGACTCCGGTGCTACTGATCACATGACATGTTCTTCCAGCCTTTTTAATACATATTCTTCTGCTTCTGGTAAGGATAAAGTCAAAATTGCTGATGGGTCCCTCTCCTCCATATCAGGGAAAGGATCCATTGATTGTTCTCCTTCTCTTACCGTGTCATCTGTGTTGCATATTCCCAAATTTACAACTAACCTTCTTTCCATTAGCAGTATCACTAAATCCCTGAATTGTAATGTGACCTTTTTTCCCACTCACTGTGTCTTTCAGGAACTGGACTCGGGGAAGACGATTGGATCGGGTAAAGTGCATGGTGGATTGTACCTGCTTGATGGCGATCCTACACCTACTCAGGCTTTACCGTCGGCATCTTTCTCTTCTGAATTACATAAATGTCACTCTAGGCTAGGCCATCCCCCTTTAGGTACTTTATCAAATTTATTTCCAGCATTAGTTAAAGATTATAATAAGGAAGACTTTTTTTGTGAGCCTTGTGTCTTGGCTAAACAGACACGTTCAACTTATCCTATTTCTAATAACAGATCCTCTTTCTTATTTCATGTTGTTCATACTGATGTGTGGGGTCCTAGTAGGAAAGCCTCCCTGTCTGGACATCGGTGGTATGTCACTTTTATTGACTGCTATTCTAGGTTCACTTGGGTATACCTTATGCACACAAAAAATGAATTTTTTTCGTGTTTTCAGCACTTTCATCAGTTGGTTAAAACCCAATTTAATGCCACTCTTCAAACTTTGAGGAGTGACAATGGGAAAGAGTATATGGAAGGTCACTTCCAAAAATACCTTGCTGCCCATGGAATTCTCCATCAGACTAGCTGTATTGATACTCCAACCCAAAATGGTGTGGCTGAGAGGAAAAACCGCCACCTTTTGGAGGTGGCTAGGGCTCTTATATTTGCTCGCAATGTCCCTTCCCTTTATTGGGGAGATGCTGTCCTTACTGCAGCCTATTTAATTAATAGGCTGCCCAGTCATGTTCTTCTTTCCAAAGCCCTTATTGAGCTATTATGTGGCTCTTCTTCCTTTATAGTTCCACTTAAGGTGTTTGGCTGCGTTTGTTATGCCAGGGATACAAGGTCCCCTAGTAAACTTGACCCACGTAGTCTCCGCTGCATTTTCTTAGGATACTCTGCTACTCAGAAGGGGTACAAATGTTATTACCCTCCATCCCACAGGACTTTTGTCAGCATGGATGTTGATAAAGGCCGGTACCAAAGACTTGTGGGAAGCTGATTTATCTCTCACACACTCGTCCTAACATTGCTGTCGCTGTGAGTACTGTGAGCCAGTTTATGCATGATCCCTACTCTTCTCATATGGAGGCTGTTCTTCGTATCTTGCACTATTTGAAGTCAGCTCCTAGAAAAGGAATTCTTTTGTCTATGTATGGTCATCTACGGATAGAAGCATACACTGATGCTGATTGGGCTGGTTCTGCAGATCGCAAGTCTATTTCTGGGTATTGCTCCTTTGTAGGTGGAAATCTTGTCACATGGCATAACAAGAAGCAAAATGTAGTTGCTCGTTCTAGTGCCGAAGCTGCGTTTCGAGCTATGGCACAAGGTATTTGTGAGTTACTCTGGCTTAAAGGTTTGCTACAAGATTTTGGTCTTCCTATGATGTTGTACTGCAACAACAAGGCTGCAATCAGCATAGCACACAATCCTGTACAGCATGATCGTACCAAGCATGTTGAGGTGGATAGGCATTTCATCAAAGAGAAGTTAGAAGATGGGCTGATTTGTATTCCCTTTGTGACATCTGCGGATCAACTTGCTGATATCTTCACCAAGGGATTGTCTGGAAAATTGTTTCATCCCAATCTAGTCAAGTTGGGCATGATCGACATCTTTGCTCCAACAGGCTGCTTACCCGATTGGGATAAGTAGTCCTAGTTAGATTAGGATTAATCCTACTAGTCCTAGGTGATTAGGATTAGTCCTAGTCAAGTTAGGAGTAGTACTAGTTAGATTATGATTCTCTTCTTTTATTTTTCCCTTTGTTTTATTGTTTTTCCCTCAGCCGAGTCCTATTTTGGCATTCCTAGTTGTATTAGGAATTCCTAATAGGATTAGGACTGAGGCAAATTTCCTATTTGTATTTTGATTAATTGTACTTCAATTCTATATAAATAAAGGGCCTTGGTGATCGGTTATGATCATTCAAGCATTATTTTTCACTGCTGTTTACAGGTAGAAGTTCCGATTTTGAAATTTGAAAACACCTCAAGATGATTTGATGCAGAAGCCGAAACCATGATTTAATTGGCTGTTCTTTGATTTTTGTTGGAGCCTTTTTACTTTTCTTATGATAGGGTTAAAACAGTCTTTTTATATTTGTTTTCTTAAGTTCTCCCTCCACGATTTTAGAGGGATAGATGTTTTTATTTTATTTTATTTGTTTAAGCTTATATTCCTATTTAGAGTATAAGTCTATTATGTTTTATGTTTGTGATTCGGATTCAGATTAGGAATTCCCACTCCTAATCTGACTAGGATTTGCTTTTAGATTGATTATTTGTAAGGCCTTTTGGCCCCCCCCTTTTATTATAAATAGATATTTCGTGGGAGGCTCCCCCACCTATTATGTTTGAAATTTTGTTTCTTCTTGCTGCTGCCGCCATGACTGCTGCTGCTTCTCTGTCTTGTGTGTCATATCAAGACCCCTTGTGAGTTATATCAAGGGCTAGGGTTGGAGAAATCCAGCGGCTCCTTGCATCTCGCAGATCGGGAGGTTCTTCTTCTTCAATCAAGCTCTTCGAGTTGCTGCCATTGAAGTTCTTCTATTACAAGTAAGCTGTTATAGAATTCTTATTCCCTAACCCAGCCCTACATCCTCTATCAATTTCCATAACCCTAATCTCCATTAAATCTGCAACTCCTATTTTAACTAGGATTCCTTCGTAACTACAGATCTGACCATCAGTTTTCATTAAACTTCTAACCACAGATCCCTCACAGCAGACCTTCCACTTGACCTAACCTGCAGCCTTCATCTCAACAACTAAACCCTAATTTGCTCTCTTCTCCATTACACCCCAACAACCCTAAACCTGCCTAGACTTAACCAGCCATCAAAACCCAACCATATTACAGCCGAACCTTCCCCTCACAGCCAGTAAAACTCGACCTGACTTTCAGCCCTTAAATCTCATCCTAAACCCTAGTTTCAGCCTAGTTTCTAAAACTGAAAACCTGAAACCCTAACCCTAATATTTCTGAATTCTTATTTCTTATTCAAACCTAGTTAAGACCTATGCTAATAGAATCCTAAGAACCTGCAGACCATAACCCAATAAAACCCTAACTCAATCTCCCATTCCTAACCCTAATTTTGCCCTAGTTACCCTAAACTGCCCATTCGGCCAACCCTAAAACAGAACCTGGTCCTAAGTGAGATTTATTTCACCTAGGCTACATCAAATTGGTATCAAAGCTATGGAAGGACATGGCAGCCCTGCTGTGTATCCTACATGACCACCCCCACCCGATTCCCTTGTTGCAATCATGACTATGCTGCAGAAGATCTCCACGGACCAGCATGCTCTTGGTGATCGAATGACAGCCATGGAACAAAGGCAAGCTGTGCCTATTGTAAACAACCCTCTATACATAGAGGAGGATAGACTCCAAGTCCGTTCGGAAGTTCATGGAACTCTGGGAAGGGATGAACATCACAGAGATCATCCCAGACGTCACAGGGACCACAGAGATCAGTCTAGACATGACCGAGACTACAAGGATCGACGTAGGTATGACAGAGATAACTACAGAGAAGACAGGGACAGAACTACTGAAGCACCTCGAAGACCTAACTTTGAGGAATATTTGAGGTCCTACTTCACTGGAGATGAAGCTACTAACCGGCGATTCGATACACAGAAGGTCAAGCTAGAATTGAAAGAGTATGATGGGCATGGTGATTCACAAAAATTCTATGACTGGCTTGCTGCCCTAGATGATTACTTTGACTGGTGTGATTTGCCTGAAGACCGAAAGATGAGACTGGCACGCACTAAACTAATTGGCTCTGCTCGAGAATGGTGGCGCAAGGCAGAGCGGGACATGGAACGTGAAGGTAAAGCACCTACCAACTGGGAGGATATGAAGTATGATTTGAAAGAGAAGTACTTACCAAGACACTACACCGCTCAGATGTAAGATCAATTCAACTCCCTTCGTCAAGGGAACATGACTGTATCCGAGTACATGCAAAAGTTTGACTCTCTCTCATCTCGCACTGACACAATAGAAAGTGCTACTTAGATGTTGTTCCGATTCCGGTTGGGATTGAGATCTGATATTATTAGAGCTATTGGAGTTGTTGATGTTCTGGACTTCAAGGACTGTTTTGAGAAGGCATTGAAGGCTGAAGAATTATTGGTTGGGAATAGAGAATTTGATTCTTCCACTGAAGGTACTGTCAAAACTTTTTCAGCATTCAAGTCTACTACCACTAGTCACAATCGAACTGGAAATTCTACTGCTGGTCCTACTCGATCAGGCTACTCCGCTGGTAGTTCTTCCCGTCCTCCACGTGCTGATCATAAAGGTAAAGCTCCCATGGACAGCAATGAACCCCACAAGTGTTTCCATTGCAATGAACTTGGGCACTATGCCAAAGATTGCCCACAAATGCATAGACCTGTTAATGTGGCTGCCAAGGCAGAGGAAACCTCTGAAGAGCACGATGAGCATGGCATATATGCACTACCCCTTGATAGTGATGAAGACTTAGACTGTCACCTTGAAGATCTAGATGGTGGTGCTCAAGGTGTCCATACAATTGCTCCAGTTCTCATGGATGATGCGGTTGATTGTGACAAGGTAATTGGGAACATTTCACAGGGAGACAGTATCAAGCAAGTTGCTATTCTTGAAGAGGTGGGGCTGAATGAGAAGGTTATAAATATTGAAGACCCTATGGAGGTTGAACACATTGATTTTGTGATGCCCCCTTGGTTCTTCGAAGAGAAGGCCCCACGACTTGAAGACCATATTCCCACTGTTATAACTTCAACAGAATTCTGCCAGGGAAGTGTTGAAGCTGCTGCCCACATGTTACTTCGTCCTCCTCATCACAAGGTTCGTGAACGAGTTTCTTCACACAAGCATGGTACATGGACTCCCATTCATGAAGTCAACAAGCTCAGCCGCAAGTTGCCAGAGCGTTGCATGGATTTCACCCATTCATCGGAGATGAATGTTTCTAAGTCGGGGAGAGTTGATGCAGAAGCTGAAACCATGATTTAATTGGCTGTTCTTTGATTTTTGTTGGAGCCTTTTTACTTTTCTTATGATAGGGTTAAAACAGTCTTTTTATATTTATTTTCTTAAGTTCTCCCTCCACGATTTTAGAGGGATAGGTGATTTATTTTATTTTATTTGTTTAAGCTTATACTCCTATTTAGAGTATAAGTCTATTATGTTTTATGTTTGTGATTAGGATTCAGATTAGGAATTCCCACTCCTAATCTGACTAGGATTTGCTTTTAGATTGATTATTTGTAAGGCCTTTTGGCCCCCCCCCTTTTATTATAAATAGATATTTCGTGGGAGGCTCCCCCACCTATTATGTTTGAAATTTTGTTTCTTCTTGCTGCTGCCGCCATGACTGCTGCTGCTTCTCTGTCTTGTGTGTCATATCAAGACCCCTTGTGAGTTATATCAAGGGCTAGGGTTGGAGAAATCCAGCGGCTCCTTGCATCTCGCAGATCGGGAGGTTCTTCTTCTTCTTCAATCAAGCTCTTCGAGTTGCTGCCATTGAAGTTCTTCTATTACAAGTAAGCTGTTATAGAATTCTGCAATTAATTAGTTTCCTTCTTATTCCCTAACCCAGCCCTACATCCTCTATCAATTTCCATAACCCTAATCTCCATTAAATCTGCAACTCCTATTTTAACTAGGATTCCTTCGTAACTACAGATCTGACCATCAGTTTTCATTAAACTTCTAACCACAGATCCCTTACAGCAGACCTTCCACTCGACCTAACCTGCAGCCTTCATCTCAACAACTAAACCCTAATTTCCTCTCTTCTCCATTACACCCCAACAACCCTAAACCTGCCTAGACTTAACCAGCCATCAAAACCCAACCATATTACAGCCGAACCTTCCCCTCACAGCCAGTAAAACTCAACCTGACTTTCAGCCCTTAAATCTCATCCTAAACCCTAGTTTCAGCCTAGTTTCTAAAACTGAAAACCCGAAACCCTAACCCTAATATTTCTGAATTGTTATTTCTTATTCAAGCCTAGTTAAGACCTATCCTAATAGAATCCTAAGAACCTGCAGACCATTACCCAATAAAACCCTAACTCAATCTCCCATTCCTAACCCTAATTTTGCCCTAGTTACCCTAAACTGCCCATTCGGCCAACCCTAAAACAGAACCTGGTCCTAAGTGAGATTTATTTCACCTAGGCTACATCATGATTGCAATTTTCTATCTCCACAACAAAAGAAATCTTGCCGCGAGGTCGAGAAAATTGGGTTTTGGAGAGAGAACTGCAGTCTTTCTATTTTTTTGATGATCTGGCATAATTTTCTGTCTCCTGTTCTCATTGCCATTGCTGCTGGAACCTGCAGTTTGGCTGTGACTTTCAGCCTTCCGCTGTAAGGTGGTTCTTCGCAGTGAAGCTTGAAGCCATGAGCAGGCTGAGGCCTGGGCTTGGGTCGTGAGATTCATGCACAAGAGAGAGGGTACCGGGGCCTACCGTAGTCAAAAGCGGAGGGGAGAGAGACATGCAACGATAGATATGCCAAGAGAGAAGAGTGGGGGAGAAGAATGCTTGGTATAAATAGGTTTGAAGAAGGATTTTAGAGTGTCTAGGGTTGGACCAGGAGGGTCTCTTAACGCCTTCTTTTTTCTTCTCATCGGAGTTATTTCACAAAGACTTGCCATGGTAAGGAAGGAGGTAACAAGCACACTTGGAGAGCGCAGTACAACGGAGAACTTTCTCTCGTCTACTGTTTCATACTCTCTCTCTCTCAACTTTATCTCATCTACTGTTCGGCTAGTGCTCCAGAACCAAGCAACGACTAGCGCGCCAGAACAACAAAGAGAAGGCTTCTCTTTCTCTCTCTCTCTCTCTCTATATCTCTTTATTTTTTCTTTTCTTTTTCAATCTTACTAAGCAACCTGAAATTTTTCTTCTTGTCCAGATTTCTTTTTTTCCTTTTCTTTTCTATCCATTTTCTTGACATCCAAACACAGCCTTAGGGGCAAAGTCTAGGTACAGGGCATATAAACAGTAAAGGACAGTCAAGCCAATGCATTTATGAACATGTTGCAGGTGTCAATCTACCATTCAGTGGATCAACATGGAGCATTTTCCTGGTGTGAAATTGTGTCTGTTAGAATTTGGAATATATATATATATGTTATTGTTTTATTTATCATTAATTTTTTTCTCTTGTTTGGCAATAAGATGCAATGCTTGAATAAAGGAAAGAGAAATAGGCAACATACCATGGAAAAAGGAAAGGCAAAAATAAAAACCTCCACAATGTTTTCTCACAAGCATTGACCAACCACTACGACCAAGAAGAAAAAGGAAAAGAAACAGCAATAATAAAACACAACGGGGAGTGGGAAAAAGGAAAAAGAAAAGGTGCCTGCAGTAATTTAATTAAGCAGCCCACAAAACCTAACCTTATCGAACAAGTTAAAGAACAAATACCTGTGAAAAGATGAAAAAATAATATAAAGGTGAAGAGAGAAGAAAATGGACAGGACAAGGCTGGGAGCCAGATTCATTGTCTTGAGTTGGTTTCATGGTTGTGAACTATCCATAGATTGAGCTCAGACAACTGGTACTTTGTTCTCTTATATGTCTCATTTTGTTGTCTCTCAGGCTGAGTACATCATTCAATGAGGTTTCTGTTTACCCTATTCCTGCAGCACTCTACCTTATTAAGAACTTACTTCAGGTAGGATATGGACTTCCCTTCTTTTATTTTATTTTTATTTTCATAACTGTCTATTATTTTGGATAAATAAGTAATACTTTTTGAGAGGGAAAACTTGATTAGACCCATTTTTTGTATGCTGGGGCAGTACTATATTTTCGCATATGTGGATGCTCCTGGCTACCAAATACTGAAGAACCTGAATCTTATCAGTACTGGAGTGTTATACCGCATCATTCTAAAGAAAAAGTAAGGACTTCACACCTTTCCATTTGATTTTTAGTATTTTCCCTTGACTGCATGAACCATTTTTGCAATTTTACCATAGGCCCCTTCCTCGTTAATTATTGGACTGTTATCAGAGTTGATGTCAAAGCTATAAATGACATTCAATTTAAGGTTCTTGACCATAATAGTTAATTAAAAATTAAAAATTGTAGGCATAGAAGTCTGTTCTTATTTTTAGGGGGGTGGGGTGGTGGTGGTTTGAAACCAAAACCTATTTTTCTGATTGGATAAAAAACAAATGGGAAAAAGGCAAAACTCATCTATAAGCATAGCAGTTTTGGAGACAATAGTTGGCGGAAAATGTGACTGTGACTCTGTGATAGGTCTAAAAGAAGGGATTATTATTGTTATCTATACAGGGGGGTAAATAAAAAATGGATTGCAATCATTTACATATGGAGTGGAGAAATAGAACTTTGTCACTAATAGTTCGCATTAATTATTTCTTTCAGGTTAAGTGAGATTCAGTGGGCAGCTTTTATTTTGCTATGGGCAGGATGCACTACAGCACAACTTGATTCTTCGTAAGTGTTCCATTTACTTTGTCTATATGCCAGTACTGCCCTATGTTTAATTTTTTAGATGTAATTTTGTGAATTATAAAGCCTCTTTCAAGGTACCACACTGGTCAATATAATCATTTCGATTTTCGGATAATCTGGACCATCTAATTAATAATTGGTTTTTTGTAATCTTTTACTTGGTATTTTTTGTGGTTCATATTTGTGATGCTTGCCCTCTAGGAGTTATCTTGTTTCATCACTTGGGAACTCCTGATTGATGGTTATATGTTCCTTGTTTGTGTTGTATGCTTGAAAAATGAAATTTTTATTTTTCTCAATTGAGTAGGAAATCGAAAAACATTTAACTATATATATGCTCTCTCCAGTCACAACCATTACTCATGATTTAACTCCCTCTTCTCCTTTATTTATTTTGTATGGAAAAGACAGGACAATGTGATGCAGGAGCTTGGCAACAGCCATATAAGTTATTAGGGTTTTTTTTAAGTCAATCTTTCAGTTCTGAGTTATTAGAGGCTTATCTAGACCGGGGAACATAGATTATAGGACAGATTACTTCAATATACAGGAATAACTAATTCATGTTTTAAGTGAATCAACAGAGTTATTTGCTTGAGGTTTTTGGAGGCCCCAAACTTTCAAAACCTGTTTCTCTCCTGTTTCTTCTACTAATTTTCTACTGCAATCACTTCTTCTGCTGCTGAAGTGTTGTTTATCAACTTTTGATTTGTTATCTTGGTCTTGGATTGTTGTGGTTCCTTGCTATTCTGATGCACAATGTTTCAAAAGTTTCATGATAAGTTTTGCACCTGAGCCTGCATTTTTATCATGCCCTTCAAGTTTTCTTACTATGCCTCACAAAACAGAATTCCTGTGCAGTTCTGATCGTGTTCTTCAAACTCCTTTTCAAGGTTGGATAATGGCCATTGTGAGTTATCCAATAACCTGAAGAAAAGGAATTTTGTTTAGGGTGATTCTTTGATCAATAACATATAAATATATTTTTTCTTTTCTTTTGCAGGTCATGGCACTTCTAAGTGGCTTTGCAGGTGTCTACACAGAGGTATTAGTGGAAACATGGATTCTGAAGCTTTTATGGTCATACAATTGTTTATGGGGCTAAAACTGGTGGTTTAGAACATGAAAATATAAAACCTAAAAAGGATGAGATTGATGAATACTCAGATTGAATTTAGGTGAAAATATCATATTATATTGACAAATTTTCTGGACTCTAAACTACTTGATTGAGTAATCATGATTTTGTTAATCAGTTACCTTGCATTCTGCAGGCTATAATCAAAAAGCGTCCCTCACGAAATATAAACGTACAGAACTTCTGGTTATATATCTTTGGGATGATCTTCAATGCTATTGCTATTTTCACTCAGGATTTTGATGCAGTCATCAACAAGTAAGTCTGAACACATAATCTACATATGCTGGTGTACCATCCCCTATGGCCAATGTTGATAAGGAGTCGGGGTAAGACATGGATGCATAGGGGGAGTCAACATAGGAAGGGCCGGAAACCTCATATGGGCACATCTGTACTGTCCAGTTGCGAATGAAAGTAACAGAATTTCTGATGGCATCTTTGTTCTTCTTTCTACATTTTCTTCATTTTTATAATATCTGAGATCCATGAAGTTGCTTGGATTTCATGAGTCTCTGGTATAGCATTTGGTCCATCAAAGCTTTGAGAATATGCTTGACCACATTAGGTTGATACTGAAATGTAAAGTATTTTTATTAGCTGTGATTTCTTATGCCACCAAAGTTTGTGCATCGAGTTTTTATATGTACACTGTACTAGTCCAAGTAGATATCTTTCCCTGGTTAAATTTTGATGACTTGCTGGTACTTGATCATTAAAAGGAAAAAAGAATTAAAACAAGTTGAAGCATGTAATGCCTATGATGCTGATTAATTATCGTGGCTCAAGTAATCTAAATTGTTACTTATATTGCAGCTGTAGTAGTACTCGTTTCTGTACTTTTTAGACTGAATGCCATTCTTATAATGACTGAAATAAAATATTAAATTCTTTGACATTTTGCTTAGCCTTAGATCTTCCTTTATATTTTAAAATGATATCTCTCATGTAGCCATTGCACCAATCACTCTTCCTTTTGTTACCCACATGACCATCAATCTGGTCTCCCACCATAAGTTTCTTAATATTGTATTTTTAATCTTTGCTTGAGTGGTTAAATTTATTTTTAATTAAACCAAAATAATAAATAAATTATAGAAGTTGTAAAATAGCATAAAAGGGCATAATCACCTTTCATTAAATATTTTTAGTTGGATCCTTATGCATAATGAGGAAAGGAAACTCAATATGAATGGTAATAGGTTTATGTACATTCCTAGCTTTTGCTTGCTCTTTCCCTCTTTTTTATAGATGACACATGCTTTGAATAGAGTTGATTGGCGAAAGAGGGTCTATGTAGCCGACCCCATTTAAGTTGGGATAAAGCTGAGTTGAATCTGAAAGCATAACATTGATTTAATAAAGTGATAATCAGAGTGGCACATAATTGCATGCTGTGAGGGATATCAGAAAGGAAAGACATGCTTCTTAAATTAATTCTCTCTTGTTTACCTGCGCGGGTACTTGGATTCTTTCATTACTCGTAACCACAGTTTTATAGGGCTGAATCTAACGCCGCCCCCAATTGCATCTACTGGTTGAACCGGTTTGAACAAAAACAGGCTTCATTTCATTCTGATCATGTTAAAAGTTCACATCTTTTAAAACAGGCTGAAAACCATTTGTTTCCATGTAAACTTATAGTAAAAGCCAGTTGAAATTGATCAAGATGCAAAGCATAAAACAGTAATGCTCATATCTGGATCTATCGGGACCTGTATTCATTGAGCTAGTTTTGGATCTTAGTATTGGGCAGGTTTAGTAGATTCCATTCCTACTTCTCAGACTTGGGTTTGAATCCAGATCCTAGAAAGCTTATCACTATGTGTAAACTACTGTATCTATAAAAGAATTGAGCTTAAGTATGCAGATCTGACCCAAATCTGATTTGTATTTAAGATCAAGTTTAGTTTTGGATCTGGAATCGGATCTACATTGATCCAACCCAGGTTTAGCAATTTTATGCCCAATCAAACTGAGAATTTGCCCCCTTAATGGTTTAACGCCTGGTCCAGTTTTCAAACATAATGCTTGTAACTGTATGTCTCAGCGCTTCACAAAAGTTTACCCTTTCAAATTTTCAGGGGATTCTTTCATGGTTACTCATTGATTACCACTTTCATGATTCTCAACCATGCACTCAGGTAGTTTATATCAGAAACCTCTTTTTTTTGTTTGGTTTAATTAAGTGTATCAGAAGCTGTACTTGCTAACTGTCCTGTTGTATATCAATATGACTGGACATGAATTGTTTTGGTTGCAGTGGAATTGCTGTATCGATGGTGATGAAGTATGCTGATAATATTGTGAAGGTAAGGCATCAAATGCTCGGTTGCATTTGGTCATACACCTATGAAATATGAGAATCATGCATGGGCATACATCATGGTAAAGTTTTTCATACAGTTGAATTAATATATAAAGGACAGAGGGTTTCGGTACATTATCAATTTGTTTTCCGTAGATACCCTAAATGAATTAGGTTAGTGTACTTCTAGTCGAAGTTGTGGGTAAGTTTGTCACTATCATAGTTGTCAAGGCATCGCTTAGGCGTCCAAGTGGATTTGTTAGGGTCTAGATGGTTGTTGTCTTTGTGGTATTGAACGCATTGGCCCTTATTTGCGCCACCTAGGCATCTAGGTGGATTTGTTAGGGTTTAAGCGGTTGTCACCTTAGTGGTATTGAATGCCTTGACCCTTATTTATTTCAAATATTATTTAAGTAAATGTTTTGTCAACCCCCAAGTTCAAGAACAAAAACTGGATTTTTGGCAGTAGGTGAAATTTTCAACTTTCTAATGCTGGTTTTTTTCTCAAATCTAAAAATTCCATAAACCTTAATATGGTAAAACATTGCTAAAAACCAAAAGAGCGGTAAAATATTCATTTGTTTTGATATCTAAAAAATATTTTCATTCAGAGCGATTTTGACAGCATTCTCGCACACCAAATAAGGTATGACCGGAACATAACTCCTTCAATATAAATCAGATTTAAGTAGTTTTGGATTTATTGGAAAGTTGGTTTTGTGCTAATACAAAAAAGTCTCGTGTCAAAATAAAATCATTTGACCAGTCAAACTTCTTAGAGAACAAGAACGTTTCTCTAAATCGAGAGTAACTTAATTACTTATCGATAAGATCATATTTTCTAATAACAGTATAAACCAAATGTGAGACTAGTTATACCATGACAACGACCAATTCCAAAAACAGTATAAACCAACTGTGTGTTTTGATTGTTTCAAACTTCCAATAGCTTGCTTCTTCAGTTCTGCTGTCTTCTAGTTCTATGTTGATTTTTGATGACTTGATGTGGCTTAATATTGATTTTTGATGACGTGATGCAACTTGATGTTGATTTTTGATGACTTGAAGTGGCTTAATGTTGATTTTTGATGATTTTATATGGCTTAATGTTGATTTTTGATGATATAAAGTATATATTGTAACATACTAAAAAAATGTTAGAAAAGAGGGGAAATAAAAAATAACACTTGGGTGCCTTGGTCGCCTAGGCAACGCCTAAGCGGGTGCCTTGTCACCTAAGCACTTAGGCACCCCTCCACTGCCTTGAGTCGCCTTGCCGCCTTGACAACTATGGTCACTATACAAGTTAACATTTCTGCATTCATTGGATTGTTAATAAAATAATTAGGGGGCTGATAAAAGGGCACCCACTCAGGTGAACTTTGCTGGGGTCACTGGTACTCTGAAACTCTCAGAAACCACCATGAGCACGCCAGGAAATGCCATGAACATGCCAGAAAACTCTATTATGACATTGATGAATGTTAAACCTTAAAAGTCAAATCTTAACCTTGAACTTTCAATCCCTAATTGATAAACCTCAAAAACATGAAACCTTAAACTTGATACTTAAAACTAAGAAACCTATGAAACTCATGGCCAATTGAACTCCACTGTGAAAACCCCAAAACAAATTCCTAGGCAGCTGAACCCCACTGTGAAAACCTTGTAGAATTTTTTTTGGAAACTTATAGAAGGTGATGGTTAGTTGCCATAAAAGAAAAGATGCTGCTTGTGACTGCGGGAATGATGAAGATTATCATGCCACGATGAGAACGTTGTTTCTGGTGATGGTCTCTGCTAGAATTGTAGATAGGAGGATGGAAAACGAAGAGGAATCGGGTAGAAGGAGAATCGTGTAGGAGGGAGAAGAGGGTAGGGCCAAATTACTTCTTTGCCCTCATATTTGAAACCTATTAAATGAAAGTAAAAGGGTAAAAAACTGTTCGGTGTCACAAAGTTCACCTACACCATGTGGTAGTTTTTCTCAGTACTTGATTAATTATCTCATTCATTACGAAGTGCTCCATTGAACTTTTCTTTGGATGTATTATACTTTATAATTATATTCAATGAGCCCAAAAGATACATGAAAGCTCCTTAAAGAGTAAAGTAAAGAGAAGAGAAAAAAGAAGATGAAATGAAAACGGCATCAACCCATAAGGGTTAGATCTACCTGCCGAGTACAATTGGATAGAAGGATCCCAAGAGAGCACGACATGCCTATTCTGAGGGGGTGTTCAGATCAAGAATCAACATGAATATCAAGTTTGCGCCAGACGTCAAAAGAGAGCATCCCAGATCTACAAAACTGTGATGAGGGATATGACCTTTGTTAAAGTATCGAGTAGAGTTGGGAGAATCTCGATTAGACTATTCCTAGTTCTAATCGAGCCTCTTGTGTCCTAGTAATTAGATTAAGTCTTAGTTTTAGTATGATTCCTTGATGCAGGAGAATCTTGGATCGGACCGATCCAACTGGTGGACCCCACATGAGATGGACAACATCTTTTATTTTTAGAATGTGTTTGTTTCAGTTTCTATTTAGGAGTTAGTTAGTTGGTAGGAAGTTATAACTTCCCCTCTAACAAATGGTTGTTGTAACTTCTTCCCCCCCCCCCCCACAAACGATTTATTTTCATTGTATTAAAAGGTTGTCAATAGCCATGTAAAAAAAGGATGGAAAAAATGAAAATGAATTGATGTTTGGTCATTTGGTTCTTGGAGCACCTCTTCTTTCTCTTCCTCTTTTCTTCTCTTTTTCTCTTCTTCTACCTTCATTTTCTCCTTGTGCACTCTTCTCTTTCCCCCCTTCCTTCTCTTTTTCTCTTTTTCCCCCTGCAACTCTGATCCCCCCTCTTCTTCTTCTCACGGTCTCTTTCCCCCTGCAATTCTGGTTTCCTATCTGGATTCTATTTTCTCCTTTCTAGTCCCCCATCATTTTGGTATCAGAGCCCAAACCTGGAAGAATCTCTCTCTCTCTCTTCTCTTCTTCCCGGGTGGCTGAAGCTTTCCTCACCCTCTTGCGAGATCTCTCCCTCTCTCTCTCTCTCTCTCTCTCTCAGATTCTTCTCCCTCTCAGTCTCTCTTTCCCCCCCTTAATTTCTTCTTCTTCCTCTCCTAATATTCCTCTTCCTTTGTGTTTGCCATCGATACTCTGTTCTGGGCGGTACTTGCATTCCCCAGTTGTTGACATTGATCTCTCCTCATACCCTCTGGATCAGTTCGAGGTTTTAAGGGCTCATCCCTCCAGTAGGAACGACTCACCCTGCAGATTTTCGAGTCAAGATTTGGCCTCTACTGGAAGTTCTAACCAGAACTTCAAATCTGGTTCCATTGTTCCGCCAGAACCTGTTTTATAATATTTTTTTTAGATAAATCTCCAACAGCTGGTTCACCGTATTGTGGGCTGGATTCAATAGAGCATTGAGAATTCGACTTCTTCCAGAAATTTCGAGTCGATACAAGTCGATTTAGTAGAGATTGAACACTCCTTCGTATGCTGGTTTTACCGCTGGATTTTGGTGGTCCTGTTGAGTCATAAGGAAGAAGACTACACCTATCTCTATGATTCCATCTCTTTGTTTTATTTTATTTTACTTTTCCCATTGTATCCCACTTAGTCCATATTCTACAAACCCTTCCAAGTTCATCCCTAGACAATAAATACTAAACTCTATTATGTCCTATTCGCTCTACCTAACAATTTAACCCTTAGAAAATTCTGGCAATTACAAAATTACCATCAGCTTTGGTTCATGGATTTTAGACAGGTTGATTGACGACTGAAAGTTGCCATTGATGGTACTCATTTGATTCTTCCGTTCTATGAAACTCGTGGTTGAATTTTTTTCAACTCCAGAGAATTGATGCAGGAGTATCTTGGACCGGACTGATCCAATTGGTGGACCCCACATGAGATGGACAACAGCTTTTATTTTCAGTCTATTTATCTTTTATTTCTAGAATGTGTTTGTTTCAGTTTCTATTTAGGAGTTAGTTAGTTGGTTACTTGGTAGGAAGTTATAACTTCCCCTCTAACAAATGGTTGATGTAACTTCTTCCCCCCCCCCCAACAATTTATTTTCATTGTATTAAAAGGCTGTCAACAGCCATGTAAAAAAAGGATGGAAAAAATGAAAATGAATTGATGTTTGGTCATTCGGTGCTTGGAGCACCTCTTCTTTCTCTTCTTCTACCTTCATTTTCTCCTTGTGCACTCTTCTCTCTCCCCCCCCTCCTTCTTCTTCTCACAGTTTCTTCTCTTTTTCTCCATGCAACTCTGATCCCCCCTCTTCTTCTTCTCACGGTCTCTTTCCCTCTTTCCCCCTGCAATTCTGGTTTCCTATCTGGATTTTATTTTCTCCTTTCTGGTCCCCCATCATTCCTAGTTGTAACATGATTCCTAGTTATAATTGGATTTACATATTGTAAGGTGAACTTATTATAAATAAAACGATGGGGCAGGAGGCTGATCAATTTGATCAAAGCTTTCTCTGCTTTCCCTCTTTTCCATTCTTCTTCTCCATCTCCTCTCTATACTTTCTCGGCTATGGTTTTCTAGAGCTTTGCTTTGTTACAACCTTTAATCCAGACAATACCATGGCATGGGACTTGGGAGCCCAAGAATGAACCAAAATCCAAGCTGAGGCCGAGGAGAACACACTGGATCCCGTTTCTGTCCAATATACAAGATCGCCACTCTTCTCACTGTGGCTGGGAGAGCTCCCAAGCCTCCATTAAAGTAGAAGGTCTGGGAGGCCCTGCTCGACAGGAACCATCATGAATGAGGGCAGAAACTTTGGCCATTCTATCTCAGACCCAAGGCGCACCTAATTCGATCCTCATATTTTTTAAGCAACACACTGTGCAGGTACCAGTTGTCCAGCCAAAGGAGAATAGAAGTCTCATCATGAATTCTTACCTTGATAACTTCTGCCACCATAAGCTTGTACTTCAGAATTTTCCTCCAAACCCATGAGGAATCAGAAGAGTGGGGAACTGTCCATAAAGAATCCTTCCTGAGAAACCGGGATTAGATTTGATTGATCCAAATGCTTCTTCTCTTCTCTGCCAATTTCCACACTAGCTTGAGGATGCCTACTAGATTGACCTCTTTAATCCTTCTTAGCCCCAAACCAGCTGTCTTATGAAGATAGATTGAAGCCCAGCTAATGGAATGTAAGAATTTGTTGTTATCAGTGCATTTCCACAGGAAAGATTCATTAAAGACACAATCTTTTGAATAATTGAGTGGGGCAGCCCGATTACACCCATCCAGTAAATATAGAAACTTTACATGACTATCTCAACCAATTCCAAGCGGCCCCTTAAGACAGGAGTTCAGCTTTCCATCACTGAAGATGCCTCTGGTGATTGTCCAATATAAGGGAGCAATGATGAGCAGCCAACTTTGAAGAGATCAAGGGGAGACCCAGATACTTGACTGGAAGGTGACCCAGAGAGAAACCCGATAAGAATTTCAGCGTGTCCATTGTATCCTCTAAAACACCTGCTGAGAATAAGGTAGGCTTCAGACTGTTGACTCTTAGCCCTGACATAGCAGGGAAAGAGTTCAAAACCTCCAGCATTGTTTCCAAGGAGGGAGAATCTACCTTTGTGAAGACTATAAGGTCATCTACAAAAGCTAGGTGAGATAATCGAATGGCCTTGCACTTCGAGAAAAGAGATATATATTTTTGGTCCTCCTTGGATTAAATACATCTAGACAACACTTCCATAACAAGGGTAAAAATATAGGGGGGGGGGACATTGGGAACCCTTCCCTTATGCCCATCCTACTGCCAAATAAGCCAGCCGGGCTCCCATTGACAAGGACAAAGATGCGAGCTGAGTAGATACAATGTGATGCAGGGGCACTTCGATGGACAGGCCTAACCCGTTGGGGAACCCAGATGGAGATGAAATGGGTCCAATTGGTTCTTCGATCCAGTAGGATATTATAGCTATTTAGTTATTTAGATTTATTATTGGAATTTTATCCTGTAATCTTTTACTTTCAATGGGCTACTTAGTGGTAGAGTCCTTTACAAGTTTTAGTTTTAATCAGCTAATTAATGGTAGAGTTGATTTAGGAATTTATTAAGTTTTAAAGTTTAATTAGGAGTCTTTATTTCCTCTTTAAATATAAGGTTGTAACCTACACAAGATTTGGATCGGATGAATGAAGAATGAGTTTCAGTGGCTGTTGCCAATAGCTGTGATTGTGCTCTCTTTCTCTCTCTCTCTCTCTCTCATTTCAGTTATGAATTATCTTTTCCTCTTTCTGTGTCATATCAGATTTCCTTCTACTCCCTGGTTCGATCTTTCCTATCTATTCCTTTTTATCTTCTTCCTATTTATTATATTGTTTAATCTACTACAGTTCTTCGTTTCCTTTGCTGTCTGCGATAATACTGGGTTGGGAAACTTTGTTAAAACTCAATGGGGTCATCACGGTTTGGTCTGAAACTGGGAGCATGAGTTCTCTCGTCCAAGGGGATTCTAAACCCCAGGATTTCATCTCCCATTCAACCCCTGTTGTGAGTTCCTTAAATCAGTTGCAGGTCTGAAATCGTAGCGATCACCAGTCCAGGTTTCAGAGGTTTAAATGTTTAATGCCATTATCAAGGTGTGATTGTGGGTTGTTCTTACCTGAGTTTATAGAGGATCCTTGATTGCAATTCGAATTCCAGGATACCAAGTCGACTGGGTCCCTTGTGAGGGAGAACCCTTCTTTGATCAAAACTCTTACTGATTCAAGGTTGAAGGCAATCTAACACCATTCCCTCTTTGGCATAATTATCTTTATAACTGTAGTTCCCTATTTTGCCTTTTACCTTTAGTCAATATCATCTATTGTCCTTATTTTACTTCTAGTTCCAAGAATACCCCTTCCATCAAATGCTCTATTTCACTTTGGTTTTTTTTCTTTGTTAGTTTGAGTTCCATTATTTACAGTTTTTTCATCCATTTATCTATTTGAATTGTGCATTATCTGGGTGGGTCCATAAGCAATCCAAAACTGGTTTTCGGAACCTTGGATTCGCATCACTGTGATACACCCATTTGACAAAGACAGAGGGAAATGTTCATCTTTGTCAGTCTCTTTGATAAAATCCCACCTTAAGGAGCCATAGGCTTTGTGAATATCCAACTTCATCAATGCTACGGAACAATGGGATTTCCGGTCGAAACCTCTACAAGCTCATTACAAAGGAAGATATTATCGATTTATCGGTGATACTTCATCCCGATATGAGTGCAAATTGGTTCTTGCTAACAAGTTCATCCACAACTGATTTGAGTCTATTAGCAAGGAGCTTGGCAATAAATTTATAAAAGAGATTGCTATGGGCCTGAAATCCCAAAAAGAGTCAGCCCAATCAACTTCAGGAACTAAACAAAGGAAGGTCTGATGTACCTCCTTAATTTGGTCCGAATCCCTGAAGAAGCTTTGTACGGTGCACACCAAGTCCTCTTTGATAATATCCCAAAGCTGAAAGATAGAAGCTCATGCTTGCTAAACCCATCCGGACCAAGAGCCTTATGGGGCCTCATTACCTCTGATAGCAGAAATAGTCTTCTCTTCAGAAGGGGGGGGGGGGGGGGCTGCAGCATCTGATGTTGTTCCTGAGAGATAAATTTGTCTATCAGTTCCTCTAGAATTTGATGTCTGATGGGCAGGTACTGTAGCTTGAATAACTCTGAGAAGTGAGACAACTTCCTTCTTAATCTCCTCCATCTTGGTTAAGACAGACCCTGCCGTGTGGGTCAACTTTGAGATGATGCTGTCACTGAATCTACTTTCAGAGATCTATGGAAGAAGCTGGAATAGAATCTCCATGTTTAAACAAATTGAGTCTGAATTTTTGCCTATAGAAGCTCTCCTCCCTATACAGAGGCTCACAGAGATGTTTTGAGAGAGCTTTCTCTTCCTCGGTCAGGGAGGGATTACCCACATCAGCATGCAGCCTTCTCTGAACCTCCTGAAGCTACAACTTGCAATCCTGCTCTAAGTTCATCACATTGCCAAAGGTAGAAACATTCCATGCATTCAGAGATAGTTTCACTTTTCTCAGCTTTTGGGAAAAAATAATCGAAGGAGAAAGCTTATCATTGACTGGTTTCTGCCCGGCTTCAAGCACTACCCTGAGATAATCTTCATGAGAGGTCCACATATCAAAAAATTTGAACGGCTGGAGACCAAAAGAGACATAAGGAAGGATATGGATGGTGATAGGACTGTGATGTAAGATCTCCAGGGTCTCAAACAGCACCTCAGAGGAGTTAAAAGGAAGAGAACCAACACTCATGTACCATCATCCTGTAGATTGCGGGAAATTCTGTTCTCCTCATATTGCCTATTACACCAAGTCAAATGCATGCCAGACCATTTCAAATCTGTAACCCCAATATCATCTAAACAGGCATTAAAGTCCCCGACTAAGTCCTCGTCAATTTGACCTCCCCGGAATTTCTCATTGGAGAATTGAACCACATTGAAGTCTCCAGCCAAGCCCCAAGGACGATCCTCAACCTGGTAGCCTATTCTTTTCAAATCCACCCACAAGTCTATTCTTTCACTAGCAAGATTTGAGGAATAGACTGCAGTGAGGAAGCAGCCCATCAAGCCTTGCACATCTGAAATCCACAAATGCAAGAATTGGGAGTAGAGGCTAAGCACAGAGATTCTAACTTTTGATGTATCCCAAAAACACCATATCCTTTCATTAGAGTGATTATCATAGTTGTGCTCAATATTCAAAGTGGGGCAAATAGAGCAACAATTTTATCAGCAAAACTCTCTTTAACTCAGGTTTCAATAGAAAAACAAAACGAGGCATTCGTTTTTTATCAGGGCATTCACCTCTGCCTGCTTACAAGAGGTATTGAGCCTTTTGATGTTCAAACAAAAATTCTTATTCATTTAGAATGGGCTTTCTTCCTAGGTCCAACAAGATCTGACCCATATTAGATCCACTGTCCATAGGTCCACAAATGGTAAGGAGGCTAAGGGCTTTGAATTCAGGCTAATTGGATCCACAAGATTGCTGCTAACAAGAGAGGCAGAGCACATGCTACCTTTCTCAATAAGGATGGAATTGCCACATGTCGACCGGATGGCTGCAAGGCCAGGTGGGAGTGAGGCGCACATCTCTTCAGTGGGTAGCCCAAGGACCCATGAATCAGATTCCTTCTAAGGGTCGGGGGGGGGGGGACCACATAGCAGACCTGTGCAAGCTTCAGACCTTTCCAAGGGAGATTGATTGCGAGAATAGAAAGAGAAACAACTTGAGTTGAAGCACTGCAAACTTACCGTGAAAAGCTATTATTCGTACGAGTAACCTTTCTGCTGCGGATTATCAACCCCCGTGACAAAGGGTTATCAGAATCCATGGAGGAAGCAGGACCTGTAATGAAAGAGTGTGTCTGTGTATTGCTGGCTGGGAGAACAGTCAAAGGGAGTTCCTGAGGCACTTCAGAAGGAGGAAGCCGAATGAAATCCAGCTGAGATCTTGATGTGCAAACCAAAGACTCAGCAGGGGCAGAACCCTCGACCTATAGGTCGACAGGCTCCTCACAACTTTCAGCAAGGTTTTCCAAAACCAAGAAAGAGTTCCTGACAAGAGAGGTGCTGAAGACTTCTGACCACCGACCAGTCTTGGAGGACTTGCCCAAACAGGCAGGTACACTCTCCAGAGAGCGGGCAAGGTCTGAGAAAGGACCTTGCAAGGGTTATTATTTGATTTCTGAAACTTTTCACCAGAAAGAGTAACCCCCACTGACAACGGGTCTCCTGATGCAACTAGAGATGGAGAGAGAACCTTCTGATGCATGGTCACCAAATGGGAATCAATATCAATGCTCCCGGTGGAAGGGTCTACAAGATTAGGAGCAGAAACATCCCATAGCCGCTTTTCTGCACCCGTAACGCAGAACTTTCTGAAACTCCAGCCACCAACCGGTTTTCATCTTCCAAGCTTTGGTGGTGATTATGCCTGGCATTTAAAAGGTTGGTGCTGGAGCCGCAAGCTGCACTAGAATGGCCAAAAGTTTTACACAGCTTGTACTGAATAGGTTTCCAATCGTATCGAACTCCTCCTGAATGAACGAATTTTCCTCCCCGTCAACAATGGTAATGGAGTTCTTCGAATCATCTTCAGCAGAAATAACCACACACAGGCGTGGATAGCTAAGCCTCTCTTTATTTTTAGTTATATGATCAGTAAAGAGAGGCTTCCCAATAACCGACCCCATGATGCTCGAACCCTCCTCACACCAAAAGTGGAAGGAGAGACTGGGGAGGGAGATCCATATTGACATTGAGCTGAGGTCAATCCTCTGAAGTTGAAGAGATTTCTCCCATTGCCGAAAAATAGTTGGCCTTCGCACCACATACCAGAGACCACCTTCTAGGATCCTCAGCTTGTCTTCCTCAGAGAATCTAAAGGCGAAGATACCATTCTCCAGCAGATTGGTGTCAATCACTAGCCTTGTATTTATTTTTCCAGAGAAGACTTCAAGGTTTCAAAGGAAGGCTTGCGCCCAATGAAGTGCCCAACCAGAGCAGAGTTTCACTTACTAAGTTCACCCTCAACCACCCAAGCCGGGCAGCGAGCCACTTTCTCATTGCCTAACAGAACAGGGGAGACAAAGTGCATATTTATACCCTCTCCTTTGTTCAATGAGGAAGGCCCAAACAAATAATTCCAACCTACCCCTGCACGGCCATCACTGGTCTCGCAGGCTTTGCTAGAACCGTAGCCAACCGTGCCACCCTTAATTTTCTCTCCAAACTAGCAGCGGCATCAGCTGAGGTCTGACCTTCCAAGCGAGCAGACTCCTCACCAAAGAAACACCCCCCACCAAAAAAAAATGCAAACTTAGGAACCAAAGCACCTTCAGTCCCCCCCCAAGGGAACCAACTAAAGTTTGTCTATGTTGATTTTTGCTAAGAAACCAACTCTTAACTTTCCTCTCCAATCCATTGAACTTATTACTAAGAAACCAACGGAAGTATGTCTATGTTGATGGCATTTGCCAAACATATTTGTAATCTGGAGAGAATCTCCAAATGTTTTTGACTAGGATAAATTAATAACTTGGGAAGATTTGACTCTGCTGGTACTGTATGAGGTTGAGGTTACTTGATTGAGGTTTGCAAGTTTGAAAAGCTCGTGCTTAGCCCAGCTGTATGATTTCAGGCTGGAAGTGGTTCTTTGCTTATGCCTTTCCTTAAATGCTTTGCTCATGCCTGCAAGGTTCGAAAAAACATTTCCAGGATTATCTAACTGAACTATAAAAACCAATCTCATGTATTTAAAATCCCTACCTATGCAGATGCTTTTACATGCCTTCAGAAGGCATGAGCAGAGCATGGGTAGTGGAAGGCATAAGAAGGGGATCTGTGCCCCTCAAGAACCGATCTAATTTTTGAAGATCAACGTAGGCTATTCTTACCAAGAATAATGTATTGCATGAATTATGGTCCCATGTAATTGTGTTAATGAGTTCCCAGAATTTTGTCCGGTGCTCATCTACTTTTCTCCATAATGGAAATCGACTACAGTACCATTTTGGGTGTTAAGGTCATGATCCAATCATCTTTGTTGTTGATGATTGGTGTGCAAGTCTCTGGTTGATCTTACCAACACCACAAATTCCCTACTGATATTTGTTTGCTTGCCCATTAATTTGCAGGTTTATTCTACATCTGTGGCGATGCTACTCACTGCTTTTGTGTCTGTTTTTCTCTTTGGGTTTCATCTCTCCCTTGCCTTTTTCCTCGGGTCAATGTAAGTTCCTCAGGTTCTCTGTGATGTTTATCCTCTGTCCCTGTTTCATATGCCTGGCAGTGCCAGAAGCACTTGAGATTTTGGAGGACCTTATGAATTATGATCGGTCCCGTGCTCTGTGCATATGCTCTACATGCATGACATACATACATACATGAGGGAAACATTTTACTGCCTTCTAAGTACTTTGTTATTTTTAATCCAAAAAAGAAAAAAATTCATATTGGTTGATTCTCCCATGGCTTTCGATTGTGAAGTTGCAAATATGAGTGTTCTCACCAATTTTCTTTTCAGGGTAATATCTGTCTCGGTGTACTTGCACTCAATTGGGAAGTTGCAAAGATAATAGTTTTCTCACCATTTCTTCCCTGAAGTTAGAGCTTAAAGTGTAAGGCTTCAGCAATTTTGTTCTTACTGTTTTTTTTTTTTCTCCTTTAACCATAATGACGCTATTGTTCCATACACTTTTGGGCATCAGGTTATGCCTTTTTTATATTGCTAAAGTACAATTAACTCAAGGTCTAAAGGCTTGTTAATTCAGGGGTTAGGTTCCAACATCAATGCTTTGTGGGCTGTGCAAGTTTATGAAGGATTATCATGAATATTTATCTATAGTTACAGAGATACTATGATGGATGGTGCTCTTGATGCAGTTTCATCTCCAAATGCGCAGCATGGACTGACACATACCAAACCCATCACTTCATGGATTGTCTATGGAGAGCTTTTCTGGTTGTAAATGGACTTGATTGCATAGTTACTGCCCTCTTATCTCATTCTACTGATAGCTCACCACATTTCTATCTTTCCAGAAATACTGTAAAGCAATGGATCTGATGGCCTGATAATACCAAATTGAATTCAAAATTTTGTTGGTTCTACCCATTTTATGGTAGTTCTACAGTCATTCTATGTATCCTTCTTTTGTGCTATAAATGTCTGTCATCCAATTAGTTGCACTAGAGCAACTCACCGATTCGATTCCCGATTTTTGAAACCATGGTCACAGGTGCAATTCAATCAAAATTTTCATCTTTCACCAAAAAGCTTTACCTGCAAATAAACGGAGACATTAGTAGTGGTGGTAAAACTGGAATAGTCCAGGGGAAACACTGGCTATTCAATGCCCACTGAAGTCCAAATCGATAAGCCCTAAATTTCAAATATTCAACTAACGACATGACCAGTCAGTCTCACAGTCTACCAGTGGAAGCAAAATAGGCTTTGGTTTGTTTCCATGGTTTTCTCTTCACTGGATGAGAGGTAATGCGATACTTACCTCTCCCTATCTCTATGCTTTTCTTATAAAATGTTACCATATCATTGAAACAACAATTGTGATGAAATGCGCCCGCGCCCAATTTCGATTTCTCGTCATCTCCTTCTAATGTTTACAAAAGAAATCTTCTTATAGCTTCATGACTGTAGAGGAGCTCTATTCTTCAAAGATTTGTATTTCCAATATCAAGGGTGTGGAGAAGGGGAAAAAATGAGAAATTTTGTTGGAAATAATACTAAATAAATTGAGAATATAGAACTTATCTATGGTAATGCTTGAAATGAAGCAATCATGAACAGTAGGAGAGCTGTATACATGAACGATAATCAAGAAAACTTGGCAATTATAAACACATTCAAATACTTATGAATGATGGTGGGGTTTAGTCGTGCCATCCGTCACTCTCCTTAAAATTATAGTCGCCCTTATGATACATGCAATATGGATTTTAGCTAATTGACCTCAAAGATGAAACAAACATTTTAGCCCTTCTAGTAGTTGTTGCATTCACTTACTCAGCTGCATTGGAACTTGTGCTAAATTAACAAGAGGAAAAACACTCGGACTTTTCTAACAATAGAGCACAAGGGAACAGAGAGAGAGAGAGAGATGAAGAACACTTTAGATATCATATCTAAAGTGTCCTAAACTTCTCTTTCATCAAAAAAAAAAAAAAAAGTGTCCTAAACTTCCTCTATTTATAGAGAAGAGATACCCCTTGAAAATACCTATTCAAAAGGCCCACAAGATATATCTATCGGAGAGAAAAAAAACACAAAAAACTAGTTGTTGCGGACGTCCAATGAATTCTAGGAAACATGCAACAAAATATTGCCAATGTCGGTGATGCATCGGACGATGCTCATCCGACGTCTGTAAAACTCCATTAAATGTCAGGACAAAGTGTAAAATATTTCGGTAAACTCTTGACAAACCACAATTTAAAACATACTCTGGCTAATGTTCAACATACAAAGGCCACCATTTAGAAGAAAAAAAAAGAGAATAGATGTTAGAAAAACCTTATCCAATATCGGTAAAGTGGAATGCTACGTGCACATGTTTGTGAAAATAAACCCCGAAACCCTTAAAGATTGTAGACACCAAATTTGTCACTTTAGGAAGGTTTTCTACAGTAACGAGAGGAGTCTAACCAGAAAACTTAGTCACCCTTAGTTTCGAGAAATTAGGGGTTTTGCTAGCAGAATATTATCAAAATGCCATTGTGCCACTTTTGTACCTTCTCAGATTTGGCTAAAATTTAGTTAGATGTATTTTACATATTTAACCCAAATTTAAAGTTTCGTGGAAAGAAAACGTGATTTCACTATTATTTCATATAAATAACAATTTTGCGGCAACAAAAACTGTCGAATGTTACGGGTTTTATTTCAACCTCCAAACTTTTTAGAATCCAGAGATCTTCTACGATGTAGGCTGTCTGTCCTGCCGTGCTGTACAGACAGAAGGTGGAGCATTGATTGTCTTATCCCTGCCCGAGCACCTTGCTTGAGCAGAAGTAAGGTGATCAATATGCACTGCCTTGTGTCTGCGCAACACAACCAGGATAGGGCAGCGCACCATAGAAAATCTCTGTTGAACTTTTTCAGATTGATCCCAATTTTGTATGCCAGTGTGTTTTATATCATTCTAAAACATGTCCTAAAAATTGGTGCGTAAACAGTTTCATTTAGCCACTGTGATGCCAAAATTTTCCTTAGAAAATACCTTATTAAACTTCAGGCCCAGTTTTGAACTTGTTTTTACCAACTCATCACCAGGTTCTTAAATAATTGATATTACATCTGGAGACATTTCGAATAAATCGATCCCACAAATCAGCCGCCAGATCTCCCGGTCTCGGTTGAAAAATTGACATGGAAATTCATTTTTCTAACCAACCTAGGGCTGCCATGTGGCATATTTTTTAGGTTCCACAGGGCAGTCTCTGCCACACCGCAAAACAATCCCTGTGTTGTACAGGCCACGTGGAGTGGACTCCATTCTCATTTTAAAAAGAACAAAGGTCAAAAAGGAAGAGCGAAGCTCGACCTCTCAGGTTGGTTATAACAAACAAGGCTGTATATTTTTGTTTCTTGTTTTATTCTTAAAATTTATTTTAATCATTAACAAACAACGATTTTCAAAATAAATTAAAATTATTTATCATTACGTATTTTTTTAAATTGTCATTGTCTATATGAAATGATAAGATTATCTTTACGTTAAATAACTTTTGGAATAAAACAAGAGGAAAAAATGAGGTTACGTGGTTCTTGTGCCAAAACATAAGACTATGTGAAATTATTGTTTAGCTCCCTATATATTTAAAGGGTTTTTGATCCTAAGGTATACAGTGCACTTCCTCATATGGATAATATATTATTTTTTTAAACAAAGAAAAATAAATTATTAAAATAATCAAGGGAAGCAGTTTTCTGTATGGGAGTGTGATTTCCACTAGCACTCTTATGTGTCTATCTCTCTCCTCCTTAAAACAAGGGGGCAGAAATATCTTTTCACATGGAGAGGAGAGAGATAGAGTCATGGGAGTGCTGGCATAGGCCACACTCCCGGACAGAGAATTTTTTCCCAATAATCAATATGAGAGGGTGTAAGAGACCTCTGCTTGCTCAGCAAACCCTCTCCCTATATATATTTTGCCACGTAAAAAGTAGGAAAAAAGAAGAATTTAAGTCTGATGTAACCTCTTATAGATGAGTACTATTTGAGTTTGAAGTCCTTCTGTGGACGAGGGAATTCCACACTTGGATTGAGCGAGTCCCCCAAACGACCCTAGGTTTAAGTCGTCCTCTTTGATTATTGAGTTAAACGATCCTCTACGACCCTTATTGTCTTATACTTTACTTATTGTGGTAATAAAACCTTTTCAATTTTTTTTTTTGAGTTTATTTTTAAGATGCAATGTATGCAAATCCATCTAAGCCCGATGGATTAACTAACCAATTAAGATTAATTAATTTGGGAAAGAGAATGACACTTCATCGCGCATCGCACACCGCCCTGCACTTTGACATAGGGGTATGGTTGCACCACCCTAAAATCTCAAAAATGATCAAGGATGCATTGATCATTTCACGTGCCTTTGTGTCAAGACATAGGAGCGACATATCTGATACAACCGGTGGCGTTCTTTCTCCCTAAGTGTAAGGGAAATATAGATAAAAAATGATTTAAAAAGACTCATTAAGAACCGGTTAAAATCAATCAATTAAAGTCTGATTAGATTTAAAAAAAAAATGTGACTTCTGAAATATCACAAACAGTTTGTGACATCAATAATACCCAGGAAATAATCATTGTCATGGTGGAAGCCCATCTTTCTCCCAAGTCCCTGTCAACCACAGAAAAATGTCTCCATCTTCACAGCATTACTGCAAGAAAGCGTGGAAGAGACCTAAACAGAAAGCGTGCAAGAGACCTAAGCAACAATTGAAATACTACCTGGACCAGATTTAAAATAAATAATAAAAGGAAATAGCATGGAACCGGCCAAGCTGCCAAGCCCTTAGCCCAAGAATAAATTTAATTTCACAGAAGAAAACCAAACCTTCACCAGCTTTCTTCCCCACCCCCCTTAATTGTTCTTTTCCCAGCTGCCACCTACCTTCCATCATTGATAATTCTTGATACAAGTTCTCAGTTCTTGCTATTGTATTTCTACTTCAAATAAACTGATGTATTGGTGGATTATTGGGTCATTGGGTGCTCTTCTCCAATAGTACCAGAATATCTCATTAAATTTTTTTTTTTTAAAAATACCACGAATAGTTAGATATATTCAGTGATCTACCAAAAAACAAAAAATGGTTACATATATTCAGTGCAGAGGGCATTAGAAAGTAGGTATTAATGGGAAATGACTGGATGGGCATACCTTGCAATGAAAACCATAGATTCCTCTCTGTATTCCAAGTTGTTTGAGCAAATATCTGGTTTTAATTTTAACAGAAATTTTGAAATTAAAGGTACTTAGCTGGTATGTGGTTGGATTTTGTTTGCAGTCGTACTATAAAAGGAAAGAAAGAAAGGGACACAATTTTATCATTTATGTGGAGGAGATGACTTTTAAGATTTTAACTTTACAGATAAGAAGGAAGGAAACAGCCAAATTTAAAGATAAAAATTGGGAATCGTTTTATTAATAATTTCTGGTAGTAGTCACATATGGAATAGAAAACTCCATGAAAGGAAGCAAAAAAAAGAGAGAAAGGGAAAAGAGAAAGACATCAAAACATCAAACATCACATTCACCACCACCGATCAGCATCAATAGCAGGTGAACACACCATCAAAGCCACGCACAAAACTTCTACTAAGGTACAAAGGCAACACTGTAACACATCAGAAATCAGCGGCCATTTATCTGCTCTGCCTTTTCTGCACCCTCACATAGTCACTACTCACAAAACCCATTTCCCATCTCTCTCTTTCTCTCTCTTCACCAAACCCAAGCAAACATCACCAAAGAGGCAAAGAAAGAGAAGAAGAGAAGAAACAACAGATCAGCCCCTCCTCAAAAAACAGAGTCCACTCATGCAGCAAGACCGTTTCCCTCTTTCTCTCTCATCCCTAATGGCCCAGCTGGACCAAAATTTATGTAGAAGAAAAACAAAAAAGAAGAAAGAAGGAAAGATGGGTAGAAGATGGAAGGAAAGATGTCTTCTCTTCAAACCTATTGCAACCGAACCACCTTAAAAGTTACTTTCCCAGATATACCCTTCTCTGCTGTTCTGCAACCCCCAAAATTCTATCTTCATCACAGCCCAAAAAAATTTATTTCCGATTTATGTGGGCTTTTCTTGTTTGTCTCGGTCAGAGTTTCACAGTGAGAGAGAGAGAAAAGGGGAATCCTTCCTTGTTCCTCTAGATCTCTCCTTCTTTTACTTTTATTTTCTCCTCTTATTATTCCTCTCTCCCTACCTATCTCTTATCTGTCTGCATTCAACTGATTGATCGTATCTTATTCTCTTCGACCCTCTCCTTTTCTTTTCTTCTTCTTGTGGGTTTGCGCGACTCTTCTTTTCTTTTCTTTCTTTCGCTGCGTGAGATGTCATGTTGAAGAGGATGAAAAGGGTTGCAATGGATTCTTCTCCTTCGTACATGGTTGATGAAGAGGCTCGAACCAGATTCAAACATCAGAGTCTGATGCAGGATTACCAAGATTTGCTCAAGGTAAGATCGTTTCTCTAGATTTGTGTTTGTTGAAAATCTAGCTTTGGTTCAGATCTGTTAAAAATTTAGGATTTCATCCTGATTTCTTAAGGGTTAAATTTTTTTAAATGTTTCTTCAAGGTATTGGGTCGTTTTTGTTCTTCTATTTGGTTTTAGCCTCCACACTCCCACCCCTCCAAAAAAAAATCCAGTTTCTCTGAAATTATATATATTTTTTCTAGGTATTCTTGTTTAAATTTGCTAGATTTATGTGGATTGTTTTGAGTTACTGAAGTACTTCATACATATATATATTTTTACCATTCTCTGCAACCCTTGGAAGGCCCTCCCAAAAAATTTTCAGTTTCCTAAAGAACATTTTGAGTTGTTAAAAAAAAATTGGATTTATGTTTCGAGATTTAGTTACAGACCCAACCCCCCAATGTTTTAGAGCTTTAGTTTTCTAATATCAGTCCATTTAACAGGATACAGAGACCTTAAAGAGTCAGCTGCAGAGATCAAAACAGAACAGATCAGTTCTCAGAGCTGAAGTCCGGTATTTTCTGTTCTTTTTCCTCTCTTTTTAATGGGAATTTTAGAACTTGGGTGTAGTTAATTGTGGTTTTCTAAATTGTTAATTGTCTCAAACCAGATTCTTGAGGCGAAGGTATAAACATCTTGTAGCAGTCCAATCTCCAAGCACCCCAACTGAGCCAGATCCTCCTAGGCTCATGAATCCTGAAATCAGAGGGGAACCACATGCGGAGAAAAGGAGTTACAGGGAAAAGGAAGCCCCATTAACCAACCATTCGGTTTTTGATTTGAACCAGGTTTCGGTAAGAATTTACAAAACCTGATATTGAGAGATCAAGAATCTGTTAAACTATAGGATTTGAAGTTGTTATTGAATTTATGCTTTATTATGTTGTGATGCAGAGAGGTGAAGATGATGAATTTCAGGTTTTGGAACCAGTGAGAATGGAGAAGAAGTTTAAGAACAATTTAGTGCCTATGGGTGGAGGAGATGAACAACTGACGACTGATCTAAACTTACCCGTTTGTAGAGATATTGGAAATGGGTCTCGACCAGGGAAGAGGAAGATTACATGGTCAGATCAGGTGGCTTTGAGGGCCTAGATAGCCCTTCTGTGTTTAGCTGATTGGCCATTTCTGCAATGGTTAACCATCATCATTTGTTAAGATTTTGTTTTCCTCTTGTAATTTGTATAGGGAAAAGAAAGGAATTTTATAGGTCTAATGTTTATAAATGGAATTTGATGAAACATTTATCTTCTAATCAAAATTCAGAAATTGTTCATCTCTCTCTCTCTTACTATCATCCTGATTTCTTTGTGTGGAAGTATTGCATAGAAGCAAAACTGGTGTTGGAATTGTTGATGGGTTTTTGGTTAATCAGTTGCCTTCTCTTTTGAGGAAAGAAAGTTGTTTTTCAATATAATTTTTCTGTAGAATATCAATAGCTTCATATTTAGCTGTGAGTTATACATTATTAGAAGGATTCCATGTCTAATGTGTGTGCTTTGCATTGTTCTTGTATTTACTGTGTTTGTATTTGAAATTTATGGAGTGGAGGCTTGTGATTTGCTTGGACAAGAAACTGTCGAAAGAAAAATTCCCCACTAAGGGACTACTGTTAGATGTTCTTTTTCGTAGTGGAATTTTATGGAACGACACCCACTAACCATGATTCATGGCTTCTCTTTGTTTCTCTTTTTCTAGGTGGAAGCTGAGGAGAGATAGCTGTTTCCAACTAATCACATAAGTTATTCCTCTTTCTCTCTTTTGCGTGCGAAATTTTTAGGATCAGTGGTTCAATTACCAGATTTAACAAGAAGAAACTAACCTTGATCTCTTGGAAGGATTGTTGTAAGCCTCCATCATTTGGTAGATTGGGGTTTAGACTGAATAGGGTTCATAATGAAAGCCTTTTAATTCATCTGGGTGCGACTACTCAAATATCCCTTTGGTCTGTGGGTTGGAATCTTACGAGCCCGATATTTCCCTCGAACTTGTGAAATGATCCAATTTGACTGATTAGTTCATGTTTTTGTCAGTGTTGGGTTGGTTGGTTAGGGAATGAGAGACCCATTAATGGATTGGAGTAGATTTGCAGGTTTGGGGTAGATGAGTTGTAGCCTTGTAGGTTTTGGAGAAACGATTTGGGGAAGATGAGGGCAATTTTTGGTAAATAAAAAATCTATTGATGATAAGATTATGTAGTAGTTAATACTTCATTTACACAAATAATGAAGCTAAAGAGTGGCATTAAGCCAAACCGTCATAAACATTAATAATGACAGGGTCTTCCTGCCAAAGGAATGAGTTACATCATTTGCACCCCTTGGAAGAAAAGAAAAATTACATTCAATAAAAAAAAAGGGAAAAAAGACCCACTTGATGTGCATCAAGGGTATCAAACTCAATTGATGGGTTGTAATCGCTTGATAATCAAGATTCACTTAATGACCCCAAGGGGTCAGTTCAGTTGGCAAAAGATCAAATCCTCAAATAAGAGGTCATGAATTCAAACCACCTTGGGGCCTATCCCCATCCCCTCTATTATATAAGCTCTTAATTCGAAAAAAAAATACTCGATGTGCATTAAGGGTTGAAATCAATTAATGAGTAGAAATCGTTTGATAATCAAGATCCACTTGATGTGCATTAAGGGTTAAAACAATTGATGAGCATTATGGTTTGTAGCGATATCGTCTTCTCCTACAAGGCTACCACTGGAGAACAATTCAGCCTTGGCGTGGATGTCGATGAAAGGTCTTCATAGTTCCTATAACACTCAATTTCATAAAAATAATAAAACATATGCATCCTTCCATACCTGATAATGAGCTCAACATGAACTTCAGATTGACGATGAACCGGAAGAATAGGTCGGAAAACAAATCTTGGGGAGCAATGAAACAGATATCGATCTGCCTCCATTAGAGAAACCTCCACTTCGCCTTGAACATTCCATGTAGAGACCAATGCTTCGGTCACAACCTGCTTGCGATGAGACTTAACTGGAAAGACACATCCTACAAGAGAATTATTTCAGGCTATTGTGGCGATATCTTTAAATTCGTCCCCTACCACAAACTTGACTTCGTCATCTTCGTCTGCGTCTGCCTCCATCTTAGAAACCCACCTCTTTTTAAACATTCCATGCAGAATTATTCTAGGCTGTTGCAACGTTGTCCTCAATTTCGCCTCCTACTATGAAATGGTCTTTGCCTTCGTCTATATCTTCACTTTCGCCTGAACAACTTCCAATGGTCATGATGATTTACTCACAAGGATGAGAGAAACAAACACTCAATACGACGAGAAAACACTCGCAAAAAAAAGAAAAACTAACACTCACTAGGAAGACAGAAAACACGATAGAATAAACTCCTCCTAAAAATAGTATAAGTTTTCTTTTACCGGTGGATTGGGGGTTTGTTCCTTTTATTTCACTATTTTGGCCCCAACAGATTTTTTAAACTTATTCACCACAAATTTCTATTTTTGTTTTTATTTTTGGTAACAATTTCTATTTTTGTTAAACATATACGAAATTCAACAATTTCTATATATTTTTTTTTATCAAAAAAAAAATTCAACATATACGAAATTTGATTTAAAAAATCACTCTCTCGAGAATGATGATTTCTATTATTGTCCCTATGCATAGAATGGCCAAAATTACTACACACTTTTAACTTCACATCCTTACTTACACCGTGGACCCATTACGGGTAATGATCAGTCTACTACTTTGAAATATATTTGGAAACTTGTCTGGTCTTTTAAATATGATTTTTGGAAACTTTTGCATGAGGACTGTTCAATAAAGATACAATTGTGTCGGTTTCTGTCAATTGATGATTCTTGTAATTTTGCTATGGGCATAAAGAACCCATCTAGTATGTATTTTTTTTTTTTTTTTCTTATCCCAATCAAAACGAGTTTGGGTAGCTGGTCCTTTGGATTTAAGAATTGAAAAGTTGTCTATAATGAGAATAGAGACTAAAAAGGCTGGATGGGCTGCCATCTGTGTGTCGAATAAGTATTTTAGTACTGTAATAATGGAATTTTGTTTTGTAAGGAATGCACCAAGAGCAATTCACAACAAACTACAAAAAGCCAAAGAACTAGGCACCACAACCATTGATGTTTCGATTGATAGTGAAAATATGGTGGACTGTTTGATGGGAGGACATAAGGAGTGACCATGGGAGGAGATATTCTCAATAGGATATCCAGACTTTAACCAAAGCTTTTTCAAAAGTTTGTTATATAAAACGATCTCGTGATAGGGTTTCTTTAGCTCATAACTTAACACTTAGAGCTAGAACTTATAAGATTAATCTTCGGAGACAATGTTTGTAATTTTCTTTTTGTCTAGTTTAATTTACTATTTTCATCAGAAAGCAAAATCCAAGATTTTGTTTTATTTAGATAATGATGGCATTCAGTTTTTCTATTAGAAGAAAATTGCCATGGATCCAATATGCAAATTTCTATGTACTCTCTCTCTCTCTCTCTCTCATCCCACCTGTGGATCCCACACTCTTTTTCTTCATTAAAACTCACCCTGGCCTATTGGATGATCCAATTTCCCATCCCCTCGCTGAAGGGAAACTGTAATCTAGCGTAGCAATCTCTCTCTCTCTCTCTAAGAGAAAAAGATCATATATTACGACAAAAATTACATCTTAATGAAGTTATGTCCTTTAGCATCTTTACAAATAAGGAGATACAGAGGACCGGGGGAGGTTATCTATACAAAAAGAATGCTCATTGATGTTGTTCATAATTCTACAAGCCAATCAACACAATGATTTGATTATCTAAAATAAAACTCAAAAATAACGTCGTTGAAGTGATGAGAAAGCTCGTTGATCTCGTGAAGAAGGTGCCGAATGGCCTAGGTGTTCACTTGAAATAGCTTTAATGGCCGAGAAGGAATCAATTCTGACAACTAGCTTTGAGATACCCACATGCGTAGCATAGCGAAAGCCTTTGTTAATGGCAAGGATTTCAAAGAGATGGTGGTTCCAGCTAAAGCGAGGGAAAAGTTGCCTCTAGGGTCTCTAATAATGCAATCATACCCACCTAGGCCCTCCCGAATAGAACCATCACAATTGAGGACCATCCAATTAGGTGGAGCGTATTGCCATCAATGGAGGGTTGGGTTGTTGATATTGAAGATGGGCTCAATTCCCCAAGAAAGGAAGAAGGCCCTGTTATACCCATTGTCCCGGACATGTTTTTTTGGAGTTAAAAGAACCTAAGGGAAGTGTCCTGGACAATAGAGTGAATGACTTCCTCAGGCCTTCGTTTGGGGTCACTGAAACATCTGTTATTTCTCTTTTCTTTTTTTCAAAGAAAAGTTGTTGTCCATTACACCCAATCCAATTTGGGGCCTATTATGTCATTTATTCATCTACTACACCTAATCTTCAACAACCATTTAAAAAAAAAAAAAAAAAAAACACTACACTTAATCCAATTATAAACTATTATACTCTAATCCAATTTGGAAGTCATCTAGATGTTCACCTTAGGTCCTTAAATATTTTTACCTTATTAATTATTAACCAAATTCATTAGAGAAATATTTAAAGATATTTCAACATTTTATGGGTGGACATAGCAAAGTGAGGGTTTGTTGGACTCATGACACTGATACAAGATAGAATGCAATTTGAAATCAGGCATTAGCCGTGGATGCCTACGATGCCAATCAGACGGTGCAAATCCATGTATATGTAACCTATAAACTGTATTTATTAGCCAATAGTAATTTCTGAAGAATCTCTTCGATTCCAACAACTGAAGCCTCAAAAAGTGGGGTCAGGATCATCTCTGGGGAGTCCAGCGTCCAAGGGACATCCAACTATTGAGCTGTGTTGCACATATCTCGATGCACATCTAAAGATGTGTACGACACAGCCCAACGGCTAACAACACCCTGATCATGCTGGGCTCCGTGGAGGAGAGCTAAATTCCACAGAGTGTGGCTTTTAATATGTAAATCTCAATATGTACAAGTAATTAGATTTTGCTATGCTTGGGCCCACTCAACCCACTCAGAATCAGCAACTATGAACAATATGAACGGCGGAGATTTTGCATGAGCCGCGTGGGAGAGAAGCAGCAAAGCTTATAGAAGATTAGATGTAGGGGTTGATGTGAGAAGAGTAATCACGAATCCCTGCACCTTCCCATCCCATCCATTCTTCCCACATGTCCCAATCAGGATCGCACATTCCCCTCATTGGCTTCTCTGTATCGTTATAATCGTACGACTCATATTGATCGTCTGTGTTCGTTTCTTCTCCCCTCAGGTAGCTCATCACGATCTGCAAACCAAATCAAACCAAACCAAACCAAACCAAACCAAATACATTAATCGATCGATCCGAACAGAGATTAAAAATCTAAACATCAAATGCTTACATCGTAGGCTTCGTTAATACTGTGGAATTGAACGCTGCAGTTGTTTCCTTTGCACACATCCGGGTGATACTGAACATGGATGATTGAGAATTGAGATCAATTTATCAGAGAAGAAACCCAGAAAGATTTTACTAAAAAAAGAAGAGAAGAAACGAACCTGTAAGGCGAGTTGGCGAAAGGCTTTCTTAACTTCGCCTTCAGAAGCACCAGGTTCGATTCTAAGCTTTCTATATTGATCCGTTAAGCTGGAAGAGGAAGCAACACAAGAAAAATTAATCTTTTTCCCCTTTCTGTTCTTCAGGAAGCTTCTTTGAGTCCATGAGGACCTACCATTCACCAACCCAACAGCCATGGCCATTTCTGTTCTTTTACAAAAATGCAGAACCCAAGAAATCGAAGCAACAAGTCACCAACCCAAACCCTATAAAAATAGGAGGGGGAAACCCTAAAGTCCCAATAATGGATGAAGATGATGGAGAGAAGGAAAGCTGTGGGAGACAGGTTGAACTTGTCAACGATAATGATTGATTGGTAAGTTTGTCTACAAATGTATATGATGATGAATGAATTTAGTTGTGCCCCTCATCAGATAAGATAATCACAGATAAGAGAGGACGCAATTTTCGAGCCAATTTGATGGTGAAAGAGAAGGGTAGGTTAGGGATGGGTGACGTGTCATGTAGCAACTTGGGTGATGATGTGGATCCCTTCTTCCACACTTATCTAATCTTATCCACTGTTTTTCTCCTACTTTCTCGATGTTGAGATTTTTTGGGAAACGAGAGAAAACCAGAGCCACACATGCAATCTAACACTTGGCGTTTGTATTGTTTGACATGTGGATGCACCTTGTTTTGTTCACTTGAAAATCCAAGATAGCTCCATCCATGGGCCACTAGGGCCGTGTAAAAATGAATCTATATGTCACACAAATGAGGAACTAGAAAATGTTATCATTCATATGGATCCATATAGTAAGAATAGGAAAAAAAAGTATTAATATAGTTCCTACTGTTTATTATCATGTGAGAAAGATACAAAAGAATTTGCAAAAGAATTTGCAAAAGAAAATAGGATTGAGTTTCCCCCACCCAAGGTCAATGGGGTATCGTATCAAGTCGGCCACTTTTTAAGTAGTCCTCAAATTAGATTCATGAAATCTTGGCCATCAAAATCAAGTACATGTGCGATATACAGTATTCCTTGACTTTTTTTTGGACAAGAGATCTCTACTTAATGGCATGGTCTCTATACAAGTGTCTGACCAATGGGTGAGCACGTCTAGGTATTTATCTAAGGGGCAAAGGCGTCATCTCACAGTGCCCTATGAGAAGGCCTATGAAACACCACCAATAAAGATCTTTATTTCTTTTTTTTTTTTAATTAAAAAAGGCAAAAGTTTTCATGCACGACCAACATTAAATGTGGTTAGATTGACATAAATGCCTATCCAAAATAACATAAAGTCCCCAATGTTGGACACACCAAGTGACCCATAAGCTAACACCCATTGTGTCTATCCCTCTCTTGCACCTTTTGAAATGACTCCTTGCCCCTCTTGTATGATACCTTGCCCCCATTGATGCGGTGTCAAATGGGACGGTTTTCGGTATTTGGGACAGGTCTGTACCAGTACCAATATCAAAAGTGTGATTCCCAGTACCGGGCCTTTAAAATGACTCCTTGCCCCTCTTGTATGATACCTTGCCCCCATTGATGCGGTGTCAAATGGGACGATTTCCGATATTTGGGACAGGTCTGTACTAGTACCAGTATCAAAAGTGTCATTCCCAGTACCGTCCCATTTAGTTAACGGGACAAACCTAGGTCCCGGTCCCAATTATCAATGGGACGGGAAGGTACCAATTCTTAAATGGTTCTAATTTTGATAGGAAAAGGGAAAACAAATTTAAAGAAATAGAACTGAAGGTCTATTAGCTGAAACCTCCATAAGAGAAAAAGTCACCCAAATACATCAAACTCCAGCCATAAAACTTGAACGAAAGAACATGAAATATACCCTTTGAAAGGGTATTGACAATTTTGGTCCCACCCGGTACCTAACCGATATTTTGATACTGGTCCCATTGGGAATCCCGTCCCAAAACTATCTCATCCCATTTATTATTCGGTACCAAAATCAGATCCCAATATCATCCCATTTATTAATGGGACGGTATGATACCGGGTTTTAGTGGGACAATTCTAAGACAGTTCCTAGTTCTCGTCCCAAATTGACACCCTTAACACTTTACTGTACACGAACGATGTGCTTATCCTTCTCACCAAGAAAATATACTTATTAAAGAACAAAATCCCATTTCAACGAAGCTTGTCTACATGTTGAAGCTTGCTATGTCTACGGAGCTTGTCTAAATGTTGAAGACGAAGCAAACTTTGAATTGGTTACTCCGTTGATGATTCCGTACTGTAAATCCCAAGCCCAAATTAAGGAAGAGAGAGAGAGAGTGTAAAGTTGATAGTGTTGGCATTGAAAAAATTATAGAGCTGAACTCAACTAGACAGTGATGAGATCATTAATGTCACAAGAAATTGCAAGAATTGATAAAAGCCCCCATGAACAATAGTTAGCAAAAACGAAAACGAGAAAGAATCATAGTTAGCAAAAACGGTAATGGATGGTGAATCGTTATCCTCTCCTGTTATAGTACGGTGCTGTAACGCATCGTGCAGTCCTGCAGAGGCTATGTGGCACAGCGAACCCCACATGGTGCACATGACCTCTGCCGCTACACAATGCGTTACAGCACCGTACTGTAACAGGAGAGGATAAAAATTCAATGGATGGTACAGGTGTATTAAACGATGCAAAACTTCAAACAGTACGATTTAAAAAAAAATAGGTCAAAAAACAGAGAACAGCAAAATATATATATATATATGGAGAAACCGACGGTCTGGAAGGGAGCAAGGGAGAGTCAAACCTGTCTCTAAGCAAGAGAAACCGACCACTGCACCAGGAGGGTTGGACACAGACAAAGGCAGTAAAGGTAATCACTATAATATTTATTAAAAAAAAAAAAAACCAGAACCAAGGAAGTTGGGATAAAACGGGGATCACTTAACACTACATTTAATTAACTTACAAAGAGGACTACTAAATCCTCGCGCAGAACCAATCCATCATTGTTCCCACTCCAGATGACCAAGTTCTCTATCAGACATTCACCCATTACCTTAAAGCTGGGGATGACACAGAACAACCGGTAAACACTTGAGCAAGGATGAAATTTTAATTCTTATGCCCTTCCACTACTCCTACGGCTACAGAAGATGGGCTTGGATCATCCTTTCGTAACTCTGTTGCCTCCTCAAAGCTTGACCTGTTGTCAACCATGTCTACTTCACCTGATTGATCTTCTTTTGCATCACCTGCCTCCTTTTTATCAGCCTCTACTACTCCACCTACTTCCCCATCTACATTTTCTCTCTCCCCATTTGTCTCTTTGGCCTCAGTGTCTACATTTTTGGGTTTCTCATGAGCAGATTCGGATGAGGTTGTTGTGCCTGGAATGGATCCATTTTCTTTCTTCAGTTTCTCCAGATAGAACACATGCTTCTTCCCCTTCTCGTGAGAGGCCATAACAGTCCGACCATGGGTACCCACCTGACACATCTCACACCAATATTTGTACTTTTTCTTTACAGCTTCTGGCTTCTGCTTTTTCTGCACTGGTTCATCTCCATCTTGCTTGACAGGCTGCTGCTTGTTACCTTCTTGTTTCTTTCCCTTCTTTGCCTTTGGACTGTTGGTATTTGCACTCTTAGTTGGCTTTGAAGGAGTTGAACCACCAGTGTTCCTGCTTGTATTCTTACTTGCCAGAAGTGCAGCTTCCTTGGCCTTGTGCTTTCTCCCTTGGACATGATCATTTAGACCCTTCTCGCTTGTTGCAGTAACTTGACAGAGAGCACAACTCCACTCCTGGGGTTTCTTCTTTGAACCAGCTGAAGGAAGCTGACCAGCACCTATTATGGCTGACGGTGGTTCCAAAACTTTCCTTTTCATTCCAGTGAGACTAGAACTAGTAGGCTTTGCCTGCAATAGGAAATAAAAAACAACCCATAATAGCAAAACAATGGATTCATTAGGCTGATACAAAGTTTCAAATATGAATCAATCCCCGGTCACAAATACAATATAGAATGCAGTCATCCACATCAGCCACAAATCCTATGTCAGTTTCCCTCTGAATATCAGCCGTTGAGATTCAATTTCCATTTAAATAGAAAAATGGTGAGCAAACAGCTTCTTTCTGCCACATCAAAGGAACTATTAAGCAGAAAATAAGATGGTAATGCTACAAACAGGTCCAGATACAATGCAATGCGCATGAAGGTATTACCCCTTCTCTTAAACAGCCAATCACAAACTGGAATCTGGAAAAGAGCATGAGGGTATTTTGGCGCATACACCTGGGTAAGTATCTTACTGAAATACCTTGCATGAAGGCCTTTGAAGAACTTGGCTCTGAAGAACTCGCTCCAGAGAGATTGATCCGCCAGGACCCTCCACAGCCCCTTAAGCCTTAGAGAGAGACCAACATCCTCCAGCAGCCTAACTCCAAGGCCC